>NC_133376.1:17788452-17877486 GCF_049309525.1 Garra rufa
ATATATATATATATATTACTTTGGGTCATACCGAAAACATAGATACCAATTTCGTCATAGTCAGCCAAACTTCCTGTCCGCTATTTCAAAATGCTTTTTCAATCTCCTCCTAGACTGGTGGTTTGATTTTTACCAAAATTGAATCAGATCATCAGACTGCTTCAAAGCTTTGATATAATGACATCAAACTTTCTGTGTGACATTTTAGCCATTTTGTTTAAAATCATCTTAAAATGGCTTAAATTACTCATTGCTGCAGTTGGTCTGATGCTTGCTCGGTTGCTGTCTTCTATAGTGCTTTGCCCCCCCAATTGCTATTAATATGTGTTTTTAGGGCTGATACAAGATCAAGTAGACCAGTAACCGATATTGTGATCCGATATAGGCCTTTATGTCTGGTGTAAAAATGAAAATTTATGTCAAAATTAAGAACAAGGGCTTTGACAAAAATTTCCTTTAAATGCTTTTCAATTATTTTATCGGCAAATTAACAATTGTTCATTTTTTCTATTTACAATAATCCTTAGACTTCCTCTAAAACAATGTCATTTGTTTCTGCCAGGCAAGAATCATAAGCCAAAGTGTGAGCAAGTGATGCTAGCCTTTGCAAAAAAATGGAGACCTGTTTCTTTTTTCACAAATAACTTTAATTTTAACATTGTCCTAAAACTGTACTACTCATTACAGTCTCATTTCAAAAGCAGTTGTTCATAAACATCTGTAAACAGTGTCATGTTTGATGAATCTACCACTATATACAGGCATCCACGTGTTCTTTCCACATTTTCAGTAGCTGATGCTCTAATTTGAAACATGCACATCCATCTATTTGATGTATTTGGCTACAAATGCAGCTGCAATGTCCTTGTATGGTGTTTCAGAGTCTGAACGTGTTGGAGGGATCCGACAGACACCCCGGAAGCGAGGGGATCTCAGGAGCAGGTTATGTGCCAGGCCAACACAACTTGAGCTGAGCCAGTACAGAGACATAGACTATGAATGAAAGAAAAAGAAAGAATGTAAATCATCAGAGTCCTTTTTCACATTTTCTGGGTTTGTAGATGCACTGGAGACATGATTATAGCACTTAAATATGGAAAAATTGAGATTTTCTTATGTAACCTTTAAATTTCGAATACGTATTTGAATTTTTGATTTCAGAGTGCTGTGTTTGTGAAGCATTCTCATCTTGAGAAACTACTGCTTTGAAGTAAGGACTGCAGACACAACACAAATCCGTCTATAACGGCTAGATAAGCACAAGACATCGATTTGTACATCTGCTGAAGATAGAACGTCTCAGCCCTTTGTAACTATTCTCAGGTAGGCTTCAAAAACACAACCCTCCATATGCCCCCTTTTGTCACTAGATCAAAAGCTTCAGAGCTCTGGGCAATAAGGGGCATATCTATGTAGGTATAGAAAACATCATGTACCACTACCGTCTACTCTTTTGAAAAACAACGTCACTTGAAAACGTGAGTGATATTTATTCATGTCATGCAAGTTCAAACCTGTCTGGACCCTCACTTAACATAAAGCTTCTGTACACAGACGAAGCAGATAATGTTTGAATGGAGTTGCTGAGGGCTGGGGCACTTACTGATGGGACAGTGGCAGCTATAGGAATCATCACCAGAGATATTCCTCTGATGAAGTTAGTCACATACTTTTGGAACTTGGAAGGCTCTAGCTGTCTTAGAGCGAATATCTGGAAAAAGAGATTGCAGAATTAAAAAAAGATATAGAAAACATTAAATGGTGAATAATGCTAATCTATAGAACTGCCTTACCTCTGTAATGAGCAAGTTGATGAGGCCAAGAGAAACTGGCATGAGCCAGGTAGAGTCTGGAATAGTGAGGTCAGGGAACCACAGAGCGCCACCTGTTGCCAAACCTGTTTCTGATTATCATGAATATAGAGAAATATGTATGTTATTTCATTAGCAGCATTACTGCAGGTGATTATAGGAATGCATTGTTAAATACAAACAACAAAGGAATAGATGTGGAACAATTGACCGATGGATGTGACTCACCAAGGGGAACATGTCCCATTCCCAGGCTGAGGTTACGCAAGGCCAGAGACAGACAAACCCACATGGGCAGCTGGACCCAGATTAGCAAACTGGCCTTGAATGGGTGGCAGTTATCTCGAACATAAAGCTCAGACACGATTCGTTTCAGATTCTTCTTAAATTGGAATCTGTGGATGCAATTATAGAAATCAAGCAGCAGACGAAGTTTTAGTGTAGTTGACAAACTGTATATTATACTGTTTTTTTTCAGACCATGTCAGTATGAAGAAAATTGTAATCCATTGTATCTAAGCATCTAAAAAAATACTGGAGAAGCATAATTGTATTAGATATTATAACTGTTTTTAATATTTCATTATGGAATTAATTAAGTTTAGGTTTAAAAATAAAGTTTTCCAATAATTATTTAATATTTGAAAATATACTACCAGTCGAAAGTTTTTGAACAGTAAGATTTTTAATGTTTTTCAAAGAAGTCTCTTCTGCTCACCAAGCCTGCATTTATTTGATTCAAAGTACAGCAAAAACAGTAAAAGTGTAAAATATTTTTATTATTTAAAATAACTGCTTTTTATTTGAATAAATTTTAAAATGTAATTTATTCCTGTGATCAAAGCTACATTTTCAGCATCATTACTCCAGTCTTCAGTGTCACATGATCCTTCAGAAGTCATTCTAATATGCTGATTTGCTGTTCAAGAAACATTTATTGTTATTAGCAATATTTAAAACAGTTGAGTAATTTTTCAGGATTCTCTGATGAATAGACAGACCCAAAGATTAGCATTTATCTAAAAGAAGAAGCTTTTGTAACATAAACGATACCATTCAAAAACTTAGAATCAGCATATTTTTTTTATTAAGCAAGGATGCTTTAAAATTGCCGTTCTTCTGAACGTTCTGTTCATCAAAAATTTATACTCAGCTGTTTTCAACATAGTAATAATAGTTTTTAAGCAACAAATCAGAATATTAGAATGATTTCTAAAGGATCATGTGACTAGAGTAATGATGCTAAAAATCGGCTTTGAAATCACAGGAATAATTGACATTTTAAAATATAAAAATAAAGTAAAAATAAAAGTAAAAATATTTCAAAATTGTACTGTTTTTGCTGTACTTTGAATCAAACAAATGCAGACTTGGTGAGAAGAAAAAGAAATCTTAAAAAAAAAAAAAAAATCTAATGGCAAATACATTTTTCTTGTTTTAATAAAAAATCTCACAGAAACTTGTAAAGAAAAATAGCTCAAACAAACAAACAAACAAAAAATTCCTTTAAAAAACATCTACTGTCTAAAAACAAATTGCTTTTATGGAGAAGTTCACTTCCAGAACAAACATTTGCTTATAATTTACTCACCCCCTTGTCATCCAAGATGCTCATGTCTTTCTTTCTTCAGTTGTAAAGAAATGGTGTTTAAGGAAAACATTTCACTTCCAAAATGCATCGGTTATTTTCTAAATAAATTGACAATTGATATACTTTTTTTTAACTTTAAATGCTCATCTTGTCTAGCTCTGTGTGAACTCTGTGTATTCCAGTTCAAGGTATGTCGAAAAACTCTCATTTTCTCCTCCAACTTCAAAATCATCCTACATGGCTGCAGAAGTACCGACCCAGTCAATGTGCAAAGAAGATCGAACACCCTTTACAAAAAAGGTAAAACAAGTCGATTTTGAAGTTGGAGGAGAAAATGCGATGGGACTTTTTCGACATATGCTAACTGTATTGAACCGGAATTCACAGAGTACACGCCGAGGTAGACAATATAAGCATTTGAGGTTAAAAAGTATATAAATTGTCTTATAACAATAAATAACCAAATGTTTTGCTAGATAAGACCCTTCTTCCTCGGCTGGGATCATTTAGAGCCCTTTGAAGCCGCATTTAAACTGCATTTTGGAAGTTCAAACTCCATAGAAGTCCACTATATGGAGAAAAATCCTGAAATGTTTTCCTCAAAAAACAATTTCTTTATGACTGAAGAATGAAAGACATGAGCATCTTGGATGACAAGGGGGTGAGTAAATTATCTGTACATTTTTCTTTTTGGAAGTGAACTTCTCCATTAAGTAAATTTAGACCTTTTGGTAACACTTTCTATGAAGCCCGTATTTATAATACATTATAAGGGTATTCTTAAGGCATTATAATGAATGCATAATGCATTATAAAAAACCTTATAATATGTTATATCATCTCATGAGTATTCATAAGAACAGTTTTAATGTATTATAATTTGTACTATTTTGTGGTTATAGCTTTTAAGAGAATGATTACCTCCTCATAGTTATAACATATTATAAGTCTCATATCTTGCCATGTTTCTCATGTCACTTTACTTAAAGCATACAAAGACCACTTATAAGTAATTATAATAATATTTCCCAAAGAACCCTAAGATCAGGTATCAGTTTAAATAAATGTGTAATATGAACAGTTTGATGATTTTGATGGTACCCTTCAGACAGCTTTTGATAAGTAACTCTGCAACTGCATTTCAGCTAGCAGTAATTATTATTATGCTGAATATATGCTAACACTAAATTTCGATGTTTCCCCAAAAGACAAACTATTATGTTATATTATAAGTAACTTTGCAAGTACATGAACATTCCACCTAGCCCAACCATAACCTAAGCCTACTAATACTCTAAGGAGTGTTAGTTGGCATGTAGTTAGAAAGTTTAAGATTATAGTCAATAGACTTAGGGGACCATCAAAATAAAACGTAATATAATGTAAAAAATAAATGTAATATGATATAGTCCATTATAAATTAAGAAGATTTAATAAGCCGTTCATTGTGTGTTATAAATTATCATAATCTTAAAAGTTATAACCTCAAATACTCAAGTATTATAATGTATTATAATTGTTGTTATGATTATTCATGAGATGGTATAACATATTATAAGGTTTCTTATAATGCATTATGCATTTATTATAATGCCTTAGAAATACCCTTATAATGTGTTATAAATAGGGGCTTCATAGAAAGTGTTACCAAACTTTTTTTTTTTTTTCATTTTCTGAGACCTTTAGTATAGGCTTTTCAAGACATAGCAGATAGCATGAAAATAGCATGAAAATAAACCTTAACTACCTGCATGTTTTCTCTGACCAACCCGTCTCTTTGGCTTTTACAGAGATCTCAAAACGTAACTGTTGGGCCAACACAGCTATCTCCTTCTGCAGAGCTTCAACCTAGCTGGGGCAAAAGGGCACATGGGTTACTCTTTTCCAGCCTGAATTCCTTTTCAAGTCTTTCCAAAAGATACAAAATCCCTTGCATATGAAATCAGTAAATCATTGGCCACTCAAAACCTAAATATGGCCTGGATGGACCAGTGTTTCAACAACCACATGCATATTTTCAGTGGCTACGAATGAGAAACTCTGATTAAAAACAACAATCGATTTGGCCACATTTCTGCTTGTGTTTAGATATCAAAACATCACGGTCTGACACACTACAGCTAATGTTCTCACACTGTGGGACATCAGTAGGGGTGGAAAAAGGAGGGGAGTCACATTCTTTTTCTGTTTCAATCCTCCTTCTTGGCAAGAGAAACATCCCACAGCTGGGAGAGAGTGAGTGAGAGAGAGACTCTTAATAAGGCACAATCTCCAGTGTTTACTCTGTGATATCGGCTGACCTCCAGGATCTGTCTTACATACTGTACTAAATGCAGATAAACAAACAAATTCACATGAAAAGGGTCTGTTCACTCAATGATTTGTGTTAAACCTAGTCAGAAACCAACACTCTCATGTTGCAACCTTCAGAGGTTTGTAGTCGGTAAAAATTTAATTAATACTTTTATTCAGTGAGGATGCACTAAATTGATTAAACATAATAGCTGCAAAAAATTTAGCTTCACCATCACAATCATAAATTATATTTTAAAAATATATTCAAATAGAAAACAGTTATTTGAAATAGTAAAAGTATTTCAAAATTGTATTGTTTTGCTGTACTTTGGATCAAATAAACGCAGGCTTGGTGAGCAGAAGAGACTTTAAAAAACAATGAAAATCTTACTGTTCAAAAACTTTTGACTAGTAGTGTATGTCACATTTATAAATATGTAATATTTTCTTATCCTAATTGAAAAAAATCTTGTTTTAGTCAAAAATCTCACAAACCTTGAAGTAAAAAAAAGATCAAACAAACTAACAAACACACAAATTATGCAATTTTGCTTTAAGTATATTCTGACTACTTTTTTTTGTTTATTTTCTGAGACCTTTAGTGTAGGCTTTTCAAAACTTTAACACTCTCATGTTGCAAACTTCAAAGGTTTGTGGTCAGTAAAAAAAGAAATGAATACTTTTATTCAGCGAGGATGTATTAAATTAATTAAAAATAATGGCTGCTGACAATTTTGCTTTGCCATCACAGGCATAAACTGTATTTGAAAATATATTCAAATAGAAAACTTTTTAAAGTTGTAATGATATTTGACAGTATTATTGTTTTACAGTTTTTTTGACAGAATAAAAGCTCCCGTGATGAACATAAGATACTTCAAACACATTAACAAATCTTAAAACTGTATACACTACCAGTCAAAAGATTTTGGACAGTAAGTTTTTTATTGTTTTTAATAAAAGTCTCTTCTGCTCACCATGCCTTCAATTGTTTGATCCAAAGTACAGCAAAAACAGAACAATTTTGAAATATTTCTTACTATTTAAAATAGTTTTATATTTAAATGTTTTAAAATGTGATATATATTTCGGAGACTTCAAAGCTGAATTTTTAGCTGAGTTACTCCAGTCACATGATCCTTCAGAAATCATTTTAATATTCTGATTTGCTGCTCAAAAAAAAACATTTATTATTATTATGTTGAAAACAGGGGAGTAGAATTTTTTCAGGTTTCTTTGATGAATAGAAAGTTCACAAGAACAGCATTTATCTGAAATAGAAATCTTTTGTAACATTATAAATGTCTTTATCATCACTTTTGATCAATTCAAAGCATCCTTGCTAAATAAAAGTATTAATTGCTATAATTAAAAAAATAATAATTGCACTGACTCCAAGCTTTTGAATGGTATAGTGTATAATGTTACAAAAGCTTTTTATTTCAGATAAATGCAGAACTTTGGATCTTTCTATTCATCAAAGAATCCAGAAAAAAATGGACTCAACTGTGTTAAATATTGATAATAATAATAAATATTTCTTGAACAATAACTCAGCTTATTAGAATGATTTCTGAAGGATCATGTGACACTGAAGACTGGCTTTGATCTAGCTTTGATCACAAGAATAAATTACATTTTAAAATATATTTAAAAAGAAAGCAGTTTTTATAAATAGTAAATATAACTCACAATATTACTGTTCTTGCTGTATTTTGGATCAAACAAATGCAGGCTTGGTTAGCAGAAGAGAATTCTTTAAAAACATTAAACACTTTTGACTAGTAATTTACCTACAAAAACACAAAAACCGGATTTTACATCCATACAAGTACAACAACTACAACAGCTTCTGGTAAGACCTTTCCAGTGATGATGGCCTGATAGATTCCCAAGGGGAGAGTGATGGCAGTACGCAAGGCTAGCGTAGTACAAATGATGCTGGCCCACCACGGCAGTCCCGTCATCTGTTGAGCAGACACAAGGAGCTGCTCCGTGAGGCATACGGGAGTAGAGTCTGCAACACTCTCATACCAGCCCGGTCGGTCTGTGGTTATAGTTCTTGTAGGCTGAAGCCCCAGACTCAGTGTGATGGAGGCATGGCCAGCTAAAGGGGGTGACCTGACACAGACAGGCCGAGCCCTGTGAGTCCTGGTGTCCAGGTAGGAGGAAGCCTGAGAGACACTTCTAATGTAAGGCCTCAGTGTTGTTAGGCTGCCATGTCGACATATCCGTAGAGTCAAAACGGCCGTCGACCTGGTAAACTTCAGCCACATCATTATGGATGAACCTCTGAGGGGGGAAAAAAACATCAAGGAAGTGTTTCAGCAATGTCTGCACACAAAGACAAAACCTTTTTTTTTTTTTCAGTTTTGCAGACATTAGTGAATGAGCAATTCTAAACCACATATCCTGTTTCTGTATTCTGTACAAAAACAGGATATGTACAATTGTTGTAAGCATGGCATAATGGTATTATCATCTAAGTATTCATTGTTCATTGATTTTTTTGGTGGCCTTAATTATTTGTATGACATTATATACGTCATTACCTGCTATGTTTCATACATTCTACCTGACTCTTGCTCTTGACACACACATTATATACCATTTATGTTATATTACACCTTTTTATGTCCTGCATATTCTGCAAATCCCTCTAAAATAATATTTTACCTGAACAGACTAATCGTATTATAACAAAACACTAAAATATGGATAATATTGTTCGAAAATAAATTTAAATGCCTAACGACCCCTAAACAATAGGAATAAAACACTTGGTCAGACTGTTACAGTAAAGTACGTTAAACTCAACTGTAAGAAATGTAACGAAATCTTTACCTTCGTTTGCGGTTCCAAACTTAAGATAAGCAAGTTGTTTATCACATCATTTGCGCGTTGAATATGTATTGAAACATTTTTTTCAAGTATATTTATCCTTATTCGGAATGTCAAAATGAGCAAGGCATGACAAGTCGCTTGAATATGACGTCATGTATGTCGTAAAACAATTGCGTCAGTGTCACTGAATCGTTCATTTTCTATTTAAAATAAATCATAGGGAATGTATCACAAGTATTAAATACAGAGTAGATTCAGTGTGTTTTAAAAGAGTATTTATTTATTTTTTCTACAATTATGTACATTGCTGAAATCTTACAAAGCACCACAGCGCCATCTGTTGACCGCCACAGGTCTATAGATACCAAAGTCCCTTTAAGGGTATTTTATAGTCTTTGATAGATACATTCAATATGTTTCCTAAAAATATTTTTTTATTACAAAAGTTTACTTATTTACAAAAGATTCCCCTTTCTAGATCTGTACCTACACATATTTGGATACGAGTCTTGACATACTGAGGTAAGTTAGTATTTGTATTGTTTATCTTGATGCTTACTGTGACAACAGTTTCCTTAAAACTAAACATTTGTCCAAATCATCTTAGTGAATTGCCATTATAAATAACTCTTCAGTATACATTTCATCTGATATAAGCTCTTTTCAGAGTTAAAACGTTTGAAGCAGACAAAATATTAACATTTCATGAAACTATATTCGACAAAACATCAGTTCCAGACTGAGATGTTAAATTTGCGCTTTTGTACACGAATATGAGCACGTGTGACCATCAACGTCTGAAAAGCTGAATAAATACGCTTTCCACTGATGTATGGTTTGTTAGGATAGGACAATATTTGGCAGAGATACAACTATTTGAAAATCTGAGGGGGCAAAAAAATCAAAATACTGAGAAAATTGCCTTTAAAGTTGTCCAAATTAACTTCTTAGTATTGCATATTACGATTAAAAAAAATACGTTTTGATATATTTAAAAGAAAAATCGATCATTTTGACCCAAACAATGTATTTTTGGCTATTGCTACAAATATACCCGTGCTACTTAAGACTGGTTTTGTGGTCCAGGGTCACATATTACCACAATACTTTCCAAACTTTACAACAATGGCATTATTTTTGCCCATTTGATCAACAAAAGTGTTTAGTATATAAGTATAAAACATTTGTAAACATTTTGTGTGAAATTTACACTGCATAATATATCTATTCTAAATGTATGTTACCACATTAAAGGGCAACCCACAGGCCGTCTAAATTGCATTTGCCTGTGACATTGATCGTTTATTCCTGTACTCGGCCGGCAAAACAGGTCAAAGGTTAAAGGTCAGTCTAGTAGTGGGCCCCCCTAGTCTTGCGTTTCTTTGACGCCCTGCGTTGATTAATAAGCTTAGTGGTGGCACGCAGTTTCCGCATGCGCATCTCCCGCAGTCGGAGCTGTAGGTCTTTGGGAACCTTGCCTCCCTTGGCCAGGATCTCTCTCAGACGCTGTTTTGGTGTCTTGGTGAGGTGGAAGTCGCATATAGTGGGGTAATGTTCATACTCGACCCTGCAACTTCGTGTAGCTGGCATATATCCTTCTGCAGTCACTGTGACATCGTAGTCGCCTGGGTTCAACAGACGCCAGAAGTCTCCATCAAAAGCTAAAAGAGAATAGGAGAGCATTTTTAGTGTTACACATATAGAGTATTTTCACAACCTGTCATCAGTTGGCGGCACTGAATGTAAACAATGCCACTGAACCTAACGGAACTTGCATATTTTTCTGAATATTCCTGCTAAAAATGGTCAATCATTGTCATGTTTTGGGCTGTACGAATCGGTTAAACCTGGAAGAACATTTGGAGTAGCCTACTATAGACTGCCAAAAGTTATAACAAATCAAGGAAGAAAGTTTTAAAAAAAGTGTCTGAGGAACAAAAGGCGTTTGTGGTTGGCCAAACTGAACTAGGATTTCCAGGGCAGGAATCTTGACGACATTCGTGTTTGTTCTTATCATTTCCAGTCAGGTTGGTGAAATATTAAGCTAAGCTAAATATTAATTTAATTTAATTAATTAATAAATAAGTCCTTCTCTATGTGATTTAGTAGTGTTTTTTAATGGTTTACACAGCATAAATCAACAGAATAACATATTCAGTAGTACATTAACTGTGCAATCAATCAGTGCTGTTTTTTACATCTGAGTATCTTCAATATGACCGCGCATCTGGGTAACTGACCAAACCGTGATGTAAGTGCAAACCCTCTGTAGCTCCCTGAAAGTATTGGATGATTGTTCTAACCATTCTTAATAGCGTTACCTGATCTTATGTGGTGGTCAATGTCATCTACTTTGATGACTGCATCAGCGATGCCTGCTTCTGTGTCTTTGTCCTTAACCACTCCTTTGATTCCTCTGTGCACCTGTCATACAAACAAATAAGTGTTTGCATTGCTGTTTGTGACACATTCAGCTGATTAGACGTAGTTGCTGGTATTGTGATGTAATATGTTGTACCTGCTCCATGTAGACAATGAGAGATTCTTTATTGTTCTCCCATTCTAAGGGCAGCTCACTGGCATGAGGGAACTTGTCACAGGACAGCTCCACCGTTACCTCAAAACAGTTGGTGTGCAGGTAACTGAAGTCATTCATACCTGCAGAGTGATGGAATCAGGGTTAATATTCTCACACACTACCGTTTAAAAATTTGGGGTTGGTTAGATTTCAAAACATTTTGTGAGAGAAGTCTCTATGCTGCCTTTTTTGATCAAAATACAGCAGTAATACTACAATTTAAAGTAACTTTTCTATTTTAATATATTTTAAAATGTAATTTATTCCTGTGATGCAAAGCTGGATTTACCATTACTCCAGTCTTTAGTGACACACGATCCTTCAGAAATCATTCTAACATGCTGATTTTTAAATTAAAATGTATATTAGAAATGTCTTTACTGTCACTTTTGATGCATTTAATGCATTTTTGCTGAATAAATTATTAATTACTCTTAGAAATCTTACTGACCCTAAACTTTTGGTAGTGTATATTGGTGAAAAATACATTTTGAACCCTGAATGTAAAGATGTAAATTTGTAAAGATCAAAGAGGTGATAAAATGACATAAATATATTTTCCTGGTGAGAGAAAATAAGAAAAATTCAGGTAGCTAGAGTGGAAACTACAATACATACATTACATACATACATATTGCAATAACTCAGCCTATGTCTATGATACAAAATGATCATCTAGGGCAGTAGATATATAACATTGTATATATTTCCATCATTATTTTTTAGTTTGTTTTTGGCTAGGCCTTATGCAGTGGGTGTAACCCTCTCATAGCACAGAAAACCTTTAAAGGGATAGTTGACCCAAAAATGAAAATTGTGTCATTAATTACTCACCCTTATGTTGTTCCAAACCCGTAAGACCTTTGTTCATATTCAGAACACAAATTAAGATATTTTTGATGAAATCCGAAAGCTTTCTGACCCTGCATAGACAGCAACGCAACTGACACATTCAAGGCCCAGAAAGGTAATAAGAACATTGTTAAAATAGTCCATGGGACATCAGTGGTTTAACCGTAATGTTACGAAGATACAAGAATACTTTTTGTGGCCATAGAAAACAAAAACAATTAATGACAGAATTTTCATTTTTGGGTGAACTATCCCTTTAAGACTTTTTTTTTTGCATATTTTATTAGCTAAGACTGAGTCTCTTCATGATCTCAAAAGCAGCAGAACTTACTGCCTGGCACCGTATGCCAGTCGGCTCCATTGATAATGTTATTGTAGCGAAGGAAGTCCTCATTGTGACAGGGCCTTCGGTCTGGGTTGGACATCACATGGTTGGTACTTGCATAAACAGTGGCCAGCCAGCGGAAGAAGCTCTCATCGGCGGTGGGAGTGTGCTCTTTGGGAGCCCAGTCTTTGGTCATATCAAACGGGTATGTGACCACCAGCTCTCCTCCATGGAGGTTAGCGCTGAGAACAAATGGTATATTCTGCATCCAACTGATTACGGCTCTCGTTTCTGAAGCCACCTTGAATATAAAATCAAAATCATGTAATTTATTTAAAATCTTATGGCAAGATTATATATATACTGGTCCTTCTCAAAAAATTAGCATATTGTGATAAAGTTCATTATTTTCTGTAATGTACTGATAAACATTAGACTTTCATATATTTTAGATTCATTACTACACAATTGAAGTAGTTCAAGCCTTTTATTGTTTTAATATTGATGATTTTGGCATACAGCTCATGAAAACCCAAAATTCCTATCTCAAAAAATTAGCATATTTCATCCGACCAATAAAAGAAAAGTGTTTTCAATACAAAAAAAGTCAACCTTCAAATAATTATGTTCAGTTATGCACTCAATACTTTGTCGGGAATCCTTTTGCAGAAATGACTGCTTCAATGCGGCGTGGCATGGAGGCAATCAGCCTGTGGCACTGCTGAGGTGTTATGGAGGCCCAGCATGCTTCGATAGCGGCCTTAAGCTCATCCAGAGTGTTGGGTCTTGCGTCTCTCAACTTTCTCTTCACAATATCCCACAGATTCTCTATGGGGTTCAGGTCAGGAGAGTTGGCAGGCCAATTGAGCACAGTAATACCATGGTCAGTAAACCATTTACCAGTGGTTTTGGCACTGTGAGCAGGTACCAGGTCGTGCTGAAAAATGAAATCTTCATCTCCATAAAGCTTTTCAGCAGATGGAAGCATGAAGTGCTCCAAAATCTCCTGATAGCTAGCTGCATTGACCCTGCCCTTGATAAAACACAGTGGACCAACACCGGCAGCTGACATGGCATCCCAGACCATCACTGACTGTGGGTACTTGACACTGGACTTCAGGCATTTTGGCATTTCCCTCTCCCCAGTCTTCCTCCAGACTCTGGCACCTTGATTTCCGAATGACATGCAAAATTTGCTTTCATCCGAAAAAAGTACTTTGGACCACTGATCAACAGTCCAGTGCTGCTTCTCTGTAGCCCAGGTCAGGCACTTCTGCCGCTGTTTCTGGTTCAAAAGTGGCTTGACCTGGGGATGTTTCTACTCCAGACTCAGTCCACTGCTTCCGCAGGTCCCCCAAGGTCTGGAATCGGTCCTTCTCCACAATCTTCCTCAGGGTCCGGTCACCTCTTCTCGTTGTGCAGCGTTTTCTGCCACACTTTTTCCTTCCCACAGACTTCCCACTGAGGTGCCTTGATACAGCACTCTGGGAACAGCCTATTCGTTCAGAAATGTCTTTCTGTGTCTTACCCTCTTGCTTGAGGGAGGTTTTGAGTAATGAACCAGGCTGGGAGTTTTTAAAAGCCTCAGGAATCTTTTGCAGGTGTTTAGAGTTAATTAGTTGATTCAGATGATTAGGTTAATAGCTCGTTTAGAGAACCTTTTCATGATATGCAAATTTTTTGAGATAGGAATTTTGGGTTTTCATGAGCTGTATGCCAAAATCATCAGTATTAAAACAATAAAAGGCTTGAACTACTTCAGTTGTGTTGTAATGAATCTAAAATATATGAAAGTCTAATGTTTATCAGTACATTACAGAAAATAATGAACTTTATCACAATATGCTAATTTTTTGAGAAGGACCAGTATATGTATAGGAGAATGATCATTCGAAGTCATTTAAAAACGTGAGGAGTGATTGCATTGATCAGTGAGATTACATATGTGACCCTGGACCACTAAACCAGTCATAAGGGTCAATTTTTTGAAATTGAGATTTATACAATATTTGGCCCAGATACAACTATTTGAAAATTTGGAATCTGATGGTGCAAAAAAATCAAAATACTGAGAAAATCGACTTTAAAGTTGTCCAAATGAAGTTCTTAGCAATGCATATTACTAATCAAAAATTAAGTTTTGATATATTTATGGTAGGAAATTTACTAATTATCTTCATGGAACATGATACTTAATATACTAATGATTTTTGGCATAAAAGAAAAAATTATCATTTTGACCTATAAAATGTATTTTTGGCTATTGCTACAAATATACCTGTGCTACTTAAGACTTTTGTTGTCCAGGGTCACATATGTGGTCATTACATGCCTACTTTACCATAGCGTCTTCTGAAGTGTAGTACTCCGGAATGGGAAAATAATGATTGATTAGTTTAGACTTGTCTGTTTCCAGCTCGATGGCATCCCACATTATTGTGTTCAGATCCGCAAAGTTATGATTCATGTCAATGCCCTCATAACTGTAGCGACCCAGTGCCCACCCAGCCAGCTCTGAACCCTGTAAAACAAAAAATATTCATAAAACACACGCCTTATGAAGTCACAGACTAAATGAGCTCGTTGTGCTTGATATAAAATGTAAAACACGCAAAGATGATTTATAAATGTTATTAAGTAAGTATGCAACAAATGGCTAGACAGTGATTTAATTTGAATCCTCAAAGGAACATGCACATTACCGTTCAAAGTTTGGGCTCAGTAGGATTTTATTTAAAGGGATATTTTGAAACGACATGAGGGTGAGTAATTAATGACAGATTTTTGATTTATGGGTCAAAAAAAAATTCAGCCTTGGTGAGTATAAGAGACTTCTTTCAAAAACATAAAAAAATCGTACCAAACCCAAACTCTACCTTCTTGTATGCCATTTCATAGCCATCAGGGTTCATCGAGGGCAGTAGATGGATGCGTGTCTCTTTGACGAGGCGAACAATGCGTTCATTTTCGCGTTTGTACTCCTGGCATATGTACTCCATCAGGTTAAGCACTAGTTCTCTCCCGAGCACTTCGTTCCCATGCATACCGGCCACATAGCGGAACTCAGGTTCACCTGCAGGGGGAGCCAAAATGTCTTTAGATTTTCATTATCCTACACAGAAAAAGGATTAGGTGTGTGCAGCTATTAGGAGTGTTATGGTACATAGATGTACAGATGTGGGGCTCTGTTTTGAAAAGTAAGTCCATGCTGTGCACAGATTCCTCTCCACCCCCTCTATAGAGTGTGCTAACAGAGGGGTCTGAAATATGGCACCCTCTCTCTAGCAGTTCAGAAATCTCTGCTTGACAGTTAAATGTTTTGTTTTGAAGTTCAACGTTTTTATTATTATAATTTGTCTGGCTTAATGGATAATATTTCATTTTAAAATGTACTTTTTGTCAGTGCTCTCTGGTTGGCAAGAGCAAAATGAAGAGTGTGTAAATGTTAGGAAAGTGTCAAGCTTTCACATATTCGCCTTTGCATATCTATTACTACTATACTCAACCAGAAGCCCCCAGCTTCAATTTCTGTTTTATTTTTTGTGAAAGGTGAAATACATAAATGAAAAAGAAAGCCAAAATATTAAATTTCATGGTTGAAACTGTTGAATAATACCCCTGAAAATAAGTTTTATACAACAATCTGGACATGGAGATCCCCATATCTCTGAGATTGAAACACATAAGGCCTTGAAAATTAAGATTTCAAAAGCTTTTTAAGAACCAAAATCTAAAAGGATATTAAGATATCTGTAATACTTCTTCCGTTACGAGCACAAAAACTTTGGAAAAAGAATATTTGTCACTCGGAATGTTCTAATCAATTGTTTTGATAGAGTTAAATGAGATTTTCTAATTTCAACATAATTTGTTTTCCAGACATTTCTCTTTAAAAGAAAAGATAAATCATCTACATACAAAGTGACCCACATTTGGATTTGGATCACTGAAAATTTGTAAAATTGAACAATTTACTCAGAGCCGTATGTAGATCCCAATATTTCTGGAACTGAACCATACAGGGGCTTAAAAGTTAAGATGCCAAAAGGAATTTTTGACCCAAAATATAAAAGGCCATTAAGATATTTTAATAGTTATTGAATTACAGGCATGCAAACTTTGGAGAAGAAACTTGAAAAGTGCTTTTTCCCATTTTTGAATGTCACCATTGGCATATAATGCAACAAAGACAATTAAAGTCAACAGATTTTACTAATAGACATACCAATCTCTGTGTGAAATAATATAATGATGCTGCCGTCGTTCTGAAGTCATGTTTACCCCCTTGTAATTTGGCTCTGAATCTCTCAAAAATCGTCATTTTGACCCCTCTCTACAAAATAGTGCATAGTGTAAATATTCATTAATGACATTTAATATTTTTTTAAGTCACTGATATACTACCAGTCAAAAGTTTTTGAACAGTAAGATTGTTAATGTTTTTAAATAAGTCTCTTCTGCTCACCAAGCCTGCATTTATTTGATTCATCAAATACAGTAACACTGTAAAATATTTTCACTTTTTAAAATAACTGTTTTTTATTTTAATACATTTTAAAATGTAATTTATTCCTGTGTTTTCATAGCTGAATTTTTAGCATCATTACTCCAGTCACATGATCCTTCAGAAATCATTCTTATATTCTGATATTAATGTAATGTTATAAATGTACTTAACTGTTTTAAATATTGATAAAAATAATACTAAAAACAGCAAATACTGGATAAATGATGCTGCAAATTTAGCTTTGATCACAGGAATAAATAAGATTATTCAAATATAGAGATATTTAAAAAAAAAGCCAGTTATTGTCAATAGTAAAAAAAAATCACAATATTACTGATTTTGCTGTTTTCTGGATCAAATAAATGCAGGCTTGGTGAGCAGAAGGGAATTCTTTAAAAAACAAAATATTTGGACTAGTAGCGTATGTCTGGAGTCTTGATTTTATGCGAGTTTAGACCACTTTAAACATTTGTCAGAAGATAAAGCACTTCTTTTTAGTGTAAAACTAAAGTGGGAGAAAATGCTATTTAAGTTTGACCTGTATTGTTGCAGCTTGATAAAACATGAATATTATCTTGTGATCAACAATTTCTATCTCAGAAAAGCCATTATATAAAATGCTAAAGATGTATTAGGGTAGTCATAGCCTTTTTCCATTATAATATGACATTTTGAATAAAATTATTTATTCCCCCTAAAAACAGGTACATTTAATATTAGCTCTGATTTTTTAAAGCAAAAACAGGAAATATGTGCAACTGAGCTGCATCTGTGCATATCTGACTAAGCTTGGCTGATTTATTTTTATAAATATTGATTCGGCTTGCAGCTAGCTGCCTCTTTCTCAGCCAAGTTGCGTCTGTTTTGACAGTGAGACTAGGCGTCATTAGGCTCAGGTCCTCTGCAAGGTTAAATTTCCCCTCCTCTCTCCCTGCACTATTTGGCTAACAGTTGACCCATTCAGTCTCAGCAATATGGCTCTTGTTAGCCTTGCTAAAAAAACATCATTCACCCCGACACAGAAGAGGAATTTCCAGAGGAGTAACTAGCTGAACTTTAACCCACGCATGCAGACCACGTCATTGATATGCCCTTGATTTAAGCCTGGAAAATCCCTGAAACAACAATGCTCTAAAAAATTAAGGTTCCAAAAGCTGTTTTTTGCAATGATTAAGCATTTTTGGTTCCTCAAAGAACCTTTCAGTAAACGGTTCTTAAAAGAACCACTCAGCTTAAAGACTGCTTTTCTTTGAAATAAGAAAAATGTACACATCTCCATTCTGTTCAGAGGTTTTCATCCCCGGCTCTTAATGCATGTCTTTTCCTTCGGAAGCATCAGTGAGTGTTTGAACCTTCTGTAATAGTTGCATATGAGTCCCTCAATTGTCCTCAGCGTGAAAAGATGGATCTCAAAAGCATACAGTCATTGTTGGAAAGGGTTCAAATACACATAAATGCTAAAAAAAAATAAGAATTTGTGGGACCTGAAGAATTTTTCTGAAGAACGACGGGCAGTTTAACTGTTCAGGACAATTAAGGGATTTATAAACAGCTATCACTAAACAAAAAACACAGCTGTGGATCATTCAGGTAAGAACACAGTATTAAGAATCAAGGGGATGTGAACTTTTGAACAGGGTCATTTTTATAAATTCAACTATTATTTTCTCTTGTGGATTGTATGTAAACATCTTTTATGTTAAATATCTTATTCAGGTCAGTACTAAATAAACTGTACTAAATAAACTGTAAACATTTGACCTCAATTGTAATGATCTAAATATCATTTTCCACTATAGACGTTTTTCCTGAACACGGAAGTAAGTCCGACTCTTTACTGAAAGAATGCTTTGCATTTCCGGTCTGCATTGTTTCTAGTCAAATTAGGGTATATTCCGAGCTAATAAACTAATGTTAAACCTATTAAAATATTTTTAAAAAGCACATTGCTCCATAGCGCCATCACTTGGCAATGTCGCAATGACCGTCATTTGTCAGTGCCTCACTTTAATGAGTGTGTATGACATGAAGCAGCGGACGTTAGCTACATTAAAAACAGATGGACGCTATTTGAATGGGTTCCTATGGAAACCGGAAAAGCATTCAATCTGACGTTAGAATTTGTGATGGCTGCGCTCATCGTTTACTCAGGAAAAAGGTCTATAGGGAAGAACTTCTTTTGCAATAGAAATGTACAGTAGATGTTAAAGGTTATTCATGGAGCCATAGATGCCATAAAGAATATATTTTTAAGAGAGAACAATCTGATTTGCTTGATGTATACAACCAAAAAGGATGATATAGCCATCAGATAGGCTAGGGAATACTCTCCTGTATAGAGCACAGAAATGTTTAATTTCAGCTTTCTTTTAAAGAACTGTTTATTTAGCCTCAGAAATGACGCATATGGCTTGTAACACTAGAGCACGAAATGCCCTTTCATACTGTTCTGATTTCATAAACACAGTTGACATAAAGCTAATCTGTTTCCAAAGCGGTCATAACTTGTGAAGTCTTGTAGGCTGGCATTTCTCTCTGTGCCCTTTATTTGTCACATTAATTGGGTCAAATTTCCTCCTGAATAGAATTGCTACATGCTTTAATCCACTTGTGAAATGCTCTATGATTTTCTAACACACCGGGTGAGGTTATTTCTTCCCACTTTCATTCTCTAGACACTTTCAGAGGTCTGCCGCCATGACTTTCTGCGATTGCATCCCTGGCTTCAGCCTGCATTATGAGTGCTGGCAGGAGATGAGTAAACCACTGCCAGAGCTGGCAACCTCTCTCATCGAGAAACCAATCTCTAACCCACAGGCCAATGTAAACACTAGAGTTGCCCAGTGTAAACGGACAGGGCAAATCAGAGTGAATGAGAGCAAGTGAGAGCGAGAGGGGCACAGGGTTTTTTGGGCTATGTTCCAGTTGCTCTCGTTCCAGCATAAAACTGATAACTGCACTCACATGGAATCTGTGCCAGAAAATGCCATGGAAAACTCTACTGTTTTCTACAGAATCTGAACTCCAGTTATTTACAAAACTATACATACCCTTGGTACTTAAATAGTTAACACATTTTACAATGTTTGAAATTTTCTCTCCAAATCTACATTGAAAAGTCAATCTGCATATTCTGCCTGGGTATCTTTAGGGAAAGAGATTTGCCACATCAACACCCTCCAGCTTGAAAAGAAGGTCAGCTGCTTTAAAGGAGAAGTTTACTTCAAGAATAAAAAATTCTTGATAGTTTACTCACCCCCATGTCATCTAAGATGTTCATGTCTTTCGTCCTTCAGTCGAAAAGAAATTACGTTTTTTGAGGAAAACATTCCAGGATTTTTCTCCATATAGTGGATTTCAATGGTGGCCAACGGTCAAGAGTTCTACACCATCTCAGCCGAGGAATAAGGGTTTTGTCTAGCGAAATCATTTTCTTTAAACAATACAATTTTTTTGATGAGCATGGTGGTTAAAAAGTTTGAACATTTTCATTTTTTTAAGAAAATGACTGATTGTTTTGCTGGACAAGACCCTTATTCCTTGATTGGGATCATGTAGAGCCCTATGAAGCTGTATTGACACAGTTGAGCATCATTTAAGTCCACTATTGCATTGAAACTGCAATTGGGACCTTCAACCCATTGGCTCCCATTGAAGGTCACTATAATATGGAGAAAAATCCTGGAATGTTTTCCTCAAAAACCTCAATTTCTTTCCGACTGCAGAAAGTGAGACAGGAACATCTTGGATGACATGGGAGTGAGTAATTTTTATTTTGGAAGTGAACTTCTTAACTTTAAAGTTACTGAGTTTTATTTTTTTTTAATCAGTAGGTCAAGGAGTATAATTAAAGCAGTGAAAGCAAGCTAAAGAAACACTTTATGGGCTAAAATTTTGTTTTTATCCTATGTAATGTTACAATAAAGCAGATGAAATCTTGAAATTGCTTTGATTTACTTTGAATAAATTTAAATTAGCCAGGTTGATGATTGATTAAACAGAATATAGTGGTAGATTAACTTGTGTTGAGGCTTAAACTTACCTAGCTCATGTTTGCCTGGATTGTCTGAGATTTCCATCACATAGAGTTTAAGGCCCATGTAGCTTTTGCCAATGCTGTAAATGCGGGTGATATCAGGACACATCTCATTCACAGACTTCATAAGCTGAAAGACAAATTATAATGCACTTTTTCACAGCTTATTTTCACATAATGTACTCAAGGACACATCGAATGGAAGTGACAGCAAAAGTGAATGATCAAACATGGTTTCCTCAAAAGCAATACAACTGTTTTTTATGAGAAGATGATAATAATAAATGTTTCTTGAGCAGCAAATCAGCATATCAAAATGATTTCAGAAGGATCATGTGACACTGAATACTGGAGTAATGATGCTGAAAATTCATCTTTTGCCAACACAGGGATATATTACATTTTAAAATATATTAAAATAGAAAACACTTACAATATTAGAGATTTACTGTATTTTAAATTAAATAAAAAGTAAAAATTTCATAAAGTAGTGTATGACAAAGCACATTTTCCTTCAGATCTGCTTGTGTAATAATGTAATTAAGGATCCATGACTGGAAAATATACTAAAACATTCCTTGCATTTATCTTTCTGTGTGTGTATAAATGTGGTTTTTGTTACTTGCCCGCAGGGTTGTGTTAATGTAGACATTATTGCATAATAGTGGTCAGACTGACCACAAGTGATCTGCAAGGCAGTGCTCACATCCTGACGCGACAATCTGGAAAATGTTTGTTTTCTAGCCAGGGCTGGTTTATAGATGTGGCTTGACTGAAAGACCCTCTCTATCAATCTGAGATCCACTGTACTAGCATGTAGGGCTGCTGGCTTTGGATAATGAATCCAAAAATGACGCAATTTACGTGTTCAAGGCCCAGAAAGGTAGTAAGGACATTGTTAAAATAGTCCATGTGACATCAGTGGTTCAACAGTAATATTATGAAGCTACGAGAATACTTTTTGTGCACCTTAGTACTATCGTGAACATGCGGCGAAGACTGAAGCGGAAAGTAAGAAATCGCTGAATAAAATCGTTAATTTTGTTTTCTTTGCACACAAAAAGTATTCTTATAGCTTCATAACATTAGGCTTGAACCACTGATGTCACATGGACTATTTTAATGATGTCCTTACTACCTTTCTGGGTCTTTCAGTCAAGTACTGCTCACTGCAGAGCCAAATGGCCTCCAGCTCTACCTCTCTTGATGTCCAGCTCCACCTCTGTGTGAACAAATGGGTGGAGTTATGTTTAGGGATAGGGTAAGGGGTAGGGTTAGGGTGTGGTTAGGTGTCTGTGTTGCTGTCTATGCAGGGTCCGAAAGCTCTTGGATTTCATCAAAAATATCTTCATTTGTGTTCTGAAGACGAACAAAGGTCTTACGGTTTGGAACGACATAAAGATAGTAGTTAAGGAAGTAATTAATGACAGAATTTAGATTTTTGGGTGAGCTATCCCTTTAAGTAACAATTGTTTCACAATATTTATTTATCTTAAATGAGCAAAACAATATACTACCTGATAACATACAGCCTGATATATCATTTAATGGGTTTCGCCATTTTATATTGACTAAGCAACATCAAAACAAGGCAAGAAAAGGCTCCATCTTCCTCACCTTCCTCATCTCTTTGTAGTTGTGATGTCTGAAGTCCAGTTTGTCTTTAGTGCCTTCCTCTGCTTGCCATGGGTAGATATTGTTTGGATCTTAAAACACAATGTACAATTCATGAATATTACTGTGCTCACATTTTTCCACAGTGGTATATTGTTATAATTTATGTACTTAACAATTTGATCAACTGTTTTGTTTTTCTTAAATCTCTTAAGAAATGTGAATGAAAGGTTTGTGTTTGGCATACCTGACAGCTCACAGCCCATAATTTCAGCTCTCAGACAGATGGTCCCATTCTTAAACCAGGTCTGAGGGTTAATGCGTATGTATTGTGCCACTGCCGGCTCGGGCAAAACGGCCAAGACTGCCGTTTCGGTGTCCTTGTTCCCTTCAAACACCTGTTAGCATACAAGATCACTTCTGGTGAGTGATCCTATTGATACGATCCAAATGACATTTGCCAGTGGCAGCTGGCACTGCACCTCATTCTAGCGTATGCCCAAGGAGGCCACACGAGAGGCTGGCACAGCGCAGTCCGCAGTGGGCAGGCTATTCTTTTCACAAGAGCCGCTTAACCCTGCCAACTACTGCCAGCGCCTGCCTCCAACCTCTGTTAGTACAAACCACCCTGTGCCAGCTGGAAATGCTGAATGGATATAATGATGTCACAAAGATACTGAGGCTAATATACACCAGCAGCAGTGAATGGCAGCAGCAGCCTACTGTCTGGAAAACGGGGCTTATTTTAGATTATCTCAATGCTGATGTTAAATGTTAATGCTTATGTTAAATAAAAGTAAAACTGTAATTCAGCCTCAAAATTATGCTTAATAGGGTCAAATAATGAAAAATACTGTTGTTCCTGATTGTTTTTCTAAAAAAAGAGAACTGTTTTGTACTGTAAAAAGTGGCAACCTATATTGTTACCTTAAAAAATATTCCTACATGCTTTTTCTTTAAAAAAAAAAGTCTTTAGTTTGACTTGATGATCTTGAATAATATTTTTGACTTGACTATACTATATACTATAGTTTGACTTAACTATTTAGATGTAACTATTTTTTTTTTCACTGTAGGAAAACAGTCTTTGTACTATGGAAGCCCATTTCTGCCACCAGTGTTGTTTTCGTCAACGATGACGATGACGAAATCATTTCGTTGACGCCACTTTTTTTCATGACGATAACGAGACGATGGCGAGGTAAAAATGGCTCGTTGATGACTAAAACATGACGAGACGTGTGTGAGTTTTCGTTGACGAGACGAGAATAGACGAAAATGTTAGTGGGTGGTCCGTCAGACGTTTGAAATGCATGACATTTCTGCTTATTGTGCATGCCAATTACAACCTAAAAAGTATCTGCCGCTATGGCAAGCCGCATTAGCATTAAATACTCTTTGCCATACTAGTATGGCAAGCCGTTTTAGCATTCTATCCATGTTTGGTTACGCCCACCACCTGGTGTGCAGCACACAACGTGCTCAACACGTCACATTGTTGGCACTCAGACAGACAGACGATTAACCATGATGGGTGGTCGCAAACGGCGACCTATGACCTATGGGTGTATTTCAAATAAGTCTATTATGTCTAAAACCATTCCTTCATTATTGTAATTATTGGTAAAAATAGTCGATCCGGAAGCTCACATTGTGTTGAACTATAGATCTGCTATTTTCACAACTTATAAGTTAGGGCTGTGCAATATATCGAACGATATTGTGAGGCGCGTTTAGTCAATGAAGCCGGTGCTTTGATTAGTAGTAAATCTCCATCACGTGCGTTCCGCTCAGGTTCCGCTGGAGCGGCAATTGATACACAGAGACGTAAATCTCTGACAAGCTACGCCATATCGAGCTTAATATCGCATTCGATATTTAGCGATTCGATATTTATCGCATTCGATATTTAGCAGTTCAGCTTTGAAACACAGAAATAAATTACATTTTACAATACAATAAAATGGAAAACAGTTCAATATTATTACATTGACATAATATTTTACAATATTGGTGTTTTACTGTATTTTTAATCAAAAACAAAGCCTTGGTGAGCAAAAGACTTTATTATTTCAAACTTTTTACCGGTAATGTATAAAGTCTAAAAAAGACGATTTCTTTTTACACTCGATAACAAAGACCAACATACCGCTTCTTCTGTTCCATTCATGCATGCCTTCCATTTAATGGTGTCATTGCTAACTTGAACCTTGAAGGTTTCTACAAAGTTCCAGCTGCAGAATAAAAGTGGCATATTGTTATTGTTGGAATTTACTATTTGTTTTCATTATGGTATTATGGCAAAAGAAATATATTTTGATATGAAGTACCTCCATATAGAGCTGCGACCCTGTATGATCACTGCTGTGAACCGTGTGAGCTTATTGGCAGCGATCTGTAACCACTGGTTCTGGTCTTTATACTGGGCGCACCAAGCTCCATCATAGATATCACCATCCTCCACACCAGACTGCAAACAAACAAACAATGAAACAGTGGTTCAAGTTAATCTGAAAACCACAAAGTGGTAGATATGCTAATGTTAATGGATACTAACTTGGATACTAACTACTAACTATATTTTCTGGTAAAATATACAAAATACACTCCCATTCAAAAGTTTGGGTCTTTACATTTAAGTCTTTAAGAGTTCTTATGCTCGTCAAGTCATTTATACTGTAAAAATATATTCTTTTTAAAATATTATTTTTTCCTGTAACGGCAGAGCTGAATTTTTAGCATCATTACTCCAGTCTGCAGTGTCACATGATCCTTCAGAAATCAAGCTAATATGCTGATTTGGTGTTTAAGAAACCTTTCGTATTAGTATCAATGTTAAAAACAGTTGTGTTGCTCAATAGTTTAGTGTTTTCTTTTCTTTGACGCATACAGTGTTGAAAAAACACTGTCACTTTTGATCAAATTAATGTGTCCTTGACTTATTATTTATTGCTAAATAAAATTATTCATGACCTACTGACCCCAAACTTTAGGATGTTAGTGTTTATATATATATATATATATATATATATATGTATATATATTTAAGGTTTATTTTGTGGTGTGGCCCACCTGTATGTTGAGTCGACCCCTGTGTGGCCCCAGGCCAATACGCTCGTATGAAGAGGCCTGCATCTGCGAGTCTTTAACTTTCAGAGACTCCAGACCCAAAGGAGGACACTCTGAGAAAGCAAAAGAGATGATTTAAAGTGGAGGAGGGAAATAGAGCAGAAGAAACATTGTGTGCTCCTTAGATTTTTGAGCCAATGCAATTTCTAAAAAAAAAAAAAAAAAAAAACTGTTTAGTAATCAGTGCATACGATTTTACATTCGGTGCAGCTGCAGAACAGACAGGAAACTGTTGTTTGAGGAATTCAGCTTGGCCCGTCCGCTTTTCAAATACTTTATCCCTTCTCTACCAGGCTGTTTTGTAGGGTTCCTATCTGTTTATGAAGCCTTTAGGATCCATGCTGGAAACACTGATACCACTATGTGGAAAAACAACTATTCACTATTGCACTATTGTTAGCTGAACCCATTTGACCTAAAAAAAATTACTTAAAGAATCCTTGAGATTTAAAGTGAATATTTCCATAATTTAACAACACATTTACAAGGTCACATTTGGTTTCCTCACAAATCCACAAACCCCAGTTTCCCAAAACATGCACAACTTGTTTCTAGATTGTTTTGCTAGATATGACCCTTCATCCCATTGGCCCCCATAGAAGTCCACTATACGTAGAAAAGTCCTGCAATGTTTTCGTCAAAAACCTTAATTTCTCTTCGACTGAAGAAAGACATACATGCACATCTTGGATGACATGGGGGTGAGTAAATTATCAGGAAATTGAGCATAAAGCTTGGATACATTTTCTAGAAATGTCCTGGTTGTTACTGGTTAGCCTTATTGTAGCTGAACTTTTGTGTCTGCACATCATGTAAAAGTTATCAGACTTTTAGGGAGACGGGCAACATCTGGTTCTTGTGGGTGAGTCAGTCTGATGGTTTGCGGAGTCAGCATTCCTCACCAATTCATCTGAAAGTGGGGAGATTTCCTGGCACTGCTGATGTTTAGATGACCCAATTATTTTGACCTGGACTGTTCTATTGCTGCCCTTTAAATTGTTATATGTTCCACTTTGATAGACAGCAGGGCTGTGAGATTCTGCTGGGCTTGTATTTAAGAGGTGTTTTGAGAGCTCTGGATGTAATTGGGCTTGTTACACAACCAGCTCCCCTATAAATCTGCTAAAACACCCCAATTTCTGAGATTAACTGAGAAGATGAAAAGAACAAGACAAAAGCTGTGTGCACTCTTAAAAATAAAGATTCTTTATTGGCATTGACGGTTCCATGAAGAACCTTGAACATCCATGGAATCTTTCAAATGCAGAAAAGGTTCTTTATTGTCGAAAAAGCTTCTTTAAATTTTTTAAATGTTCTTCAAAATGGTTCTTTTAGCAACTGCTTACTGAAAGGTTCTTTGGGGAACCAAAAATGGTTCTTCTATGGCATCACTGCAAAAACATTCTTTTGGAACCTTTATTTTAAGGAGTGTGTTAAGTTCCATTACTGGTTTGTTTATAGTGGGTTCTGGGTTCTTTATCTCTGTCCTCAGCAAAATTAAGACTTCAGCTAGCTTTATAATTCTAACAGATGTTCAGTACATGTCCTTATTTTAGTTAACTTGATACAAGATACATGATGGAAACTAAAATTTTCCTATAATTATAACCATAGAATTCCTGCAATTGAATAGAATCTATGGAAAACCGTTCTTTTGAACTCGTTTGTGGTTTGTTTGGTTAGTAAAAAGAACTAGTTCACTGACGTGTGACCCAATTGCCTTTTCAAACAGGAAGAGGACTATTTGTGCAGCATTTGAATATGGCTGGAATTATGTAACAACCCTTGCTTGCATATTTGTGACCCTAGACCACAAAACCAGTCTTACGTAGCACAGATATGTTTGTAGCAATAGCCAAAAATACATTATATGGGTCGTTTTTTTCTTTTATGCCAAAAATGATTAGGATATTAAGTAAGCATCATCTTTCATGAATATATTTGATAAATTTCCTACTGTAAATATCAAAACTTAATTTTTGATTAGTGTTATGCATTGCTAAGAACTTAATTTGGACAACTTTAAAGGTGATTTTCTCAGTATTTAGATTTTTTTGCACCCTTGGATTCCAGATTTTCAAATAGTTGTATTTTGGCCAAATATGGTCATATCCTAACAAACCATACATCAATGGAAAATTTATTTATTCAGATTGAGATTCAGATTATTTCAGACAAAGTATAAATTTCCATTTTAAAAGAATGACCCTTATGACTGGTTTTGTGGTCCACAGTCACATTTATAAAGTTATAATCTCTAAGTTTTTTTTTTTTTTTTTTTTGCATTGATGGATGATTGGAGGAATGAATGACTCACAAATGTATAAATATGTAGATATATGGAATTATGGACAGATTACTAAAAAAAGGTTCTTCACTTTCTCTTGTCTTCAAATTCTCCATTCTACTTTAAATATTATGTATTTGTACTGAATTCTACAGAATTACATAAATCTAATTGCAAAAATATAAACATTTATTGTATAGTTATAATAATTATACTTTATAATATTTTATTAAAATAAAATATATAATTTTATAAGTACCTAACATAAATTTCCAAAAGTGGAACGGAGAGATTCACATTTAGGCTACTTACCAAAAAACGGTGGTTCATCACTTTTTGTGTTCCAAACTCTCCGTTCCACGTTTTTATCAATGTTCTCATTCAGGTCCTCTGTGTTGAAACGCACTGGGGTGGCCGTAGTTTTTGTGGTTGCTAGTGTTGGCTTCACTGTTGTTGGTTTCAAGGCTTTCGTGCTCACCTCTGTGGGCTTCAGAGTTTTCTTAGTTACTTTAGATGTCTTCGGTGGCTTTATTGTCGTGTGCTTGGAATCTCTGGTTGTCGCCTCTGGTTTGGTGCTTTCCTCAGTGGGTTTCAGAGCTCTGGTGGTCGCCTCAGTGGGTTTGATCGCCTTGGAGAATCTGCTTACCTTAGTAGGTGAGGTGTTTTCATAAGCGCTGGTGGTCCTGGCTTTAACACGGGCTCTCCCGCTTCCAGTTGCAGATGATGATGCCTGAGTGTAATTTGAATTATATGATGCAGTTGTAGCTATTTTTTTAAGAGAAGGTGAAGTAGTTGCTTCTCCAACTAAAACAATAATAAAAGTTAGCAAAGATAAAAGTATAACGGTAGGTGCCATGGTTCCCAATTTAGTCCCTACTGGAGAATCTCAGCTCAGTTATATAGCCCTATCTGAACACATAAACCCCGTAATGTTGCAAAATCACGCGCCACTTATGTTCCAAAGCAAATATGAGACCATATTACCGTGAATAGAGGGAGAGTGAAAATTTGAGAGGAAAATGTGTGCCATACACTTTTTTTTTTTTTTTGATGATGATGATGATGATGATGATTTCGCATTTGTTTGTCTCCTTAGGTTTTCGGTTTTTTTGTTTTGTTAAAAATGTAATATTTTGTACATCAGGTATTTCTTGTGACTTTCGTATTTTTAATCCAATTTAAAAAATAAGTTAAATACTTGTAGTACCAATTAATGGGAACAGCACGCCATCTAGTGGCGATCACAATACTTTTTTTTAAATGACTGATTTGTTGTTTCAGATCTATTAGGTATATTAATTTAATTATACCTACAATTAACATAGTGTATTTTATGGACAACAAAAAATGTCTGTTGAAGTGTCTGCACAAATTCTTCTTAAACGGTCGTTTTGGCCTGTCCAACCTCCTGACTTGCTTGGCTGTACACTGCCCTCTAAAAGTTTGGAAACGCCCTAGAAAAGTGGGGTTTTGGACAATACTGGCATGAATCCTTTTTAATTTGTGATAATTTTGCACTGATAAGGGACAACACAAACTACAAAAACACATTTTATTATATAAACAGTTTATACATAGAAAAACCTACATTTCCGCTTCATTAAAATGTCCACCATTAGCAGCTATTACAGCTCTGCATAATCTGAGCAACCAAGGTGTCAGTTTATTCAAAAATTGACTTGATATATTACTCCAAGCTTCCTGAAGGATTGCCCAAAAATGATTCACACTGGTTGGACACTTCTTACGGACATCTCGGTCCAGTTCCTTCCATAGTAGCTCAATTGGGTTGAGGTCGGGTGATTGGGGAGGCCATTCCATGACAGACATGATGCCAGCTGACTGTTTTCTCTCCAAATAGGATTTGCACAGCTGGCAAGTGTGCTTGGGGTCAATGATAAGGATTTATGCTGATATCGTCCAAAACCACACTTTGCCAGGGATGTTTCCAAACTTTTGGAGGGCAATGTATATTCAACAAAATGAAAATTTATGACATTAATTAACATTTTAGTAACCCTTTTATTCAGCTAATATCAGAAAACTGATGATGTCACAGCAGCCAATCACCACTTCAAATTAACACTTAGAGTTGAAAAGTTTACATAAACCTTACAGAATCTCAAATGTTTATTATTTTACCAAAATAATAGGGATCATACAAAATGCATGTTATTTTTATTTAGTGCTAACCTGAATAAGATATTTCACATAAAAGACATATTTGTCCACAAGAGAAAATAATATCCCACAAATTATTTGGTTTTTCAGCATTTTCGTGTATTTTAACCCTTTCCAACAATGACTGTATGATTTTGAGATCCATCTTTTCACACTGAGGACAACTGAGGGACTCATATGCACCTATTACAGAAGGTTCAATGCTCACTGATGCTTCAGAAGGAAACACAATGCATTAAGAGCTGGTGGATGAAAACTTTTTGAATTTGAAGATCAGGGTATATTTAACATATTCAGCTTCTGAAGGGCAGAACTAATTAAACAAATTATAATATTTAGGCAAAATAAGAAGAATGTACCCATCTTCATTCTGTTCAAAAGTTTCTTAATACATTGTGTTTCCTTCTGGAGCATCAGTGAGTGTTTGAACCTTTTGTAATAGTTGCCCTCTGTATGAAAAACAGATCTCAAAATCATACATTGTTGGAAAGGGTTCAAATACACAAAAATGCTGAAAAACCAAAGAATTTGTGGGACCTGAAAGATTTTTCTGAAGAACAGTGGTCAGTTTAACTGTTCAGGACAAACAAGGGACACATGTACAACCATCACTCAACAAAAAACACAGTTGTGGATCATTCAGATAGCAGCACAGCATTAAGAATCAAGGTTTGTAAACTTTTAAACAGGGTCATTTTTACAAATTAAATTTGTATTAATATTATTTTATATTATTATTTTCTCTTGTGGACTATATGTAATCATCCTTTATGTGAAATATCTTGTCCAGGTCAGTACTAAATAAAAACTAACATGCATTTTGTATGATCCCTCTTATTTTGGTAAAATAATTATCATTTAGCAGATTCTGCAACGTGTATGTAAACTTTTGACCTCAACTGTACATGTTAACATAGAAAAAATGTTTTAGGGTTTCATGACCCTAAAATTACCAACAACATAGGCTAGTATTTGGCGGCGTCCAGCATTTTGCATGCCACCCTGTTTAAAAAGTGATTTTACATCATTTTAAAACATTGAGTAGCACGTTGACTACTTTTCACTTTGACTACTTCATTTCAGTTGAGGTCAAAATTTACATACACCTTGCAGAATCTGCAAAATGTTAATTATTTTACCAAAATAAGAGGGATCATACAAAATGCATGTTATTTTTTAGTGCTGACTTTATATATAAGATATTTCATAAAAAAGACATTAAGACATTTACATGTAGTCCACAAGAAAAAAATAATAGTTGAATTTATAAAAGTGACCCTGTTCAAAAGTTTACATACACTTGATTCTTAATACTGAGCTGTTACCTGAATAATCCTGCTGAATAATAATGCTCATTTAATTTTGGTATTTTGCTGCAAACCCTCATATGGAAACTTTCATATAGAAAATTATTGTCAGGAATGAGAACAAAAACGTCGTGAGTGTAGGTGTTTATGACAAATACAACAACGAAAAGCAAATCCAAAACAATCCAAATCCAATGTTGAAACATGACACTTTTAACTCATTTGTTAATAAAAAACATTCCACTAGATGGCGACAAAAGACTGTGTAATTTTAATGTGAAATAATTCGATCGCATATAGGAGTTGAAGCGTTTAAAATGCAAGGACTCATTGTGGAAGAAAGTTCATTATTATTATTCGTTTTGTGGCAAAACTAAATAAAACGCTCAGACAGTTCTGATGAAATAAAATAAGATATTGTTTATGCGTGGAAAGATGGACTTGAAATGTTTGTTATTTGCACTGCTGACTGTCTTTCATGTCCAATCTGAGCTCCTGCTGAGCTTTACTATAGTAACGAGGTTAGAGACCACATCAGCATCAATTATTAATGCATTACGCGCTTCAATAAACATCACACAACTATTTTAGAAATGTGAAAAACAGACAAACAATTCTGAGCATTTAAAACGGTTTATCATTTTATGTTCTATCAATTATTGAATGAGTGGTGTTTTTTCTTCTTTTAGTACTTTGCCTTTCTCATATAAATATTTCAGAGTGTCTTTTGACATCATAAATTAATTTAGTGCCATTATGTACTGAATGTTAATACAGGTAAACCACAGATAATGGAAATGCATGTATTATTTGTATGATATATGGTGCTTGTAAGTGTTTTTAATTTTGAATGGATTTATTAGTGTCTACATAAGAATATATATGAGAGTTCTTTGTGCTGGAGGGTGTAGTTTCCTGAAAAATTCAATTTACTCCTGTCTCTCTCCCCCCTCTCTTTCTCTCTCTAACACATGCACACACCGGATGCGAGAAAAAACCTGGAGTTTGCATGGAAATTCCTTTCCTCAACCTGTCAGTTTCCCCCAGTACCACCTACAGTGAGGAGAGAAATGTCAACGCTTAATAGGAAACTTAACACTGCAAAATATTCATAACCTGCTCTATTTAAATACATACGTGCTATATAGAGCCTGTTGTGCTGTTATGTTGTCTTTATGGGTGTTAACATAACGTTATGTAGGCCCATACTGTCACTGTCTGGGGCCATTTTTAGTAGTGTAAAAACTGAAGTACTAAGTGAGCTCTGCATGTCAAATCATAAGTGAATAATTTGTCACTGTAACGTGGGATTGATGCAAGAACCGCAATGTAAGTAGAAGAAAATATGCTTATTGCTCCCAGCGGTCTGCTTGGGCATAATAGTTGTTATGATTATGGCTCTATAAATTGAGTTACTAATTAGACTTCGATTGTACAGATCAATTAAATATAGCCTCTGATTCTGATTTTTATATCAGATTGTAAACAAGTTTAGGGGTCTAAGCAATTATTCAGAGCTCCCTTTCTCTCTCTATATATATATACATACAATTTGTAAAATATTACAAACATATACATATATTCTTACACTGCCAGTCAAAAGTTTTTGAACAGTAAGTTTTTTTTATGTTTCGTCTCTTCAGACGTCTCTTCTGCTCTCCAACCCTGCATTTATTTAATCCAATTCATACTATTTATAATAGCTGTTTTTCATTTAAATATATTTTAAAATGTAATTAATTCCTGTGATTTCAAAGTTTAATTTTTATCATCAGTACTCCAGTCACACGATCCTTCAGAAATCATTCTAATATTCTGATTTGCTGCTAAAAAATGTGTATTATTATTATTATTATTATGTAAACTGAGTAGAATTATTATATTAAAAATGTCTTTATCATCACTTTTGATTAAAGCATCCTTTCTAAATAAAAGTATTAATTTCTATAATTTCTTTCCCCCCAAAACAAACAAAAAAAATCTTTCTTTCCAAGCTTTTAAATGGTGTAATGTTACAAAATATTTTTTTTTATTTCAGATAAATACAGATCTTTGGATCTATCTATCCATTAAAGAATCCTAAAAAAAAATTACTCAACTGTATTAAATATTGATGATGATAATAATAATAAATGTTTCTTGAACAGTAAATGAGCCAGAACTGAAGACTGAATAATGATGCTGAAAATTTAGATTTGATATTCAAATTCTGTTATGTTATTATAAATAGTTAAAAATATTTCAAAATTGTACTGTTTTTGTTTTGTTTTGTATGGTTTTGTTTCTTTACAAAAAACATTAAAATTTTTAATGTTCAAAAACTTTTGATTGGTAGTGTATATGTAGCAAAGAAAAAAACATTAGGTGTTACAATGATTAATTACTGAATAATTTATTTAAAAAATAATATGTATAGAGAAATAAATAATATACATACATACTTCCATACATTTAAAATTACTTAACGTATAAATAAATAATAGGTAAATAAAAATTACTTAAAAAAATCAATTATGCACATATATACATTTAATTTAAAATTATTTAATAAATATCAGTTAAAAAATTTAATTGTGTATGTGTTTGTGTGTGTGTTTACAATATGATGCTTAATGTATTTAAAAGAAATAGATTTAGTCTTTCTGTCATTCACTACACACACACACACACACATATCATTTTCAAAATGATGTCTGGTTCCCTGTATTTTTTAGCTGGTCTGTTTTGTAAGTTCTGAAGTCATGAGAGTTTCATTAGGAGCAGGTCTAAGTAAAATATATGTGTGTTTGTGTGTGTGTGTGTGTGTGTGTGTGTGTGTGTCCTGTACAGTGACCCAGCAGCAGTGCTATGAGAGCTAGCAGCATGCCGCTCCTTTAATGACCTATGAGAGCTGTGGACCCAGGCCATACACAGGGAACCTGAGAACCTGCTGAGCAACTTCTGTTGATCTAAGCCAGGTGAGGGGCCCACACTTCTGCGAGACAGAAAGAGAGAGAAAGCTGGGGACAAGACTTTTGAGTGTGTGTGTGTGTGTGTGTGTGTGTGTGTGTGTGTGTGTGTGTGTGTGTGTGTGTGTGTGTGTGTGTGTATGGGGAGTTTTATGGCACGATTGTTGTTTGAATTATTGATAACTTGGTATGCTGCTCTCTAATCAGTTCTTGTACATTTTATGATTCACTATATGTGGGTTTGTTTCCCAAAGACATCCTATTAATTTCTATGTGCATAATGTAAATGAAAAAAAAAAAAAATATTTTTTAATAAAACTATATTTTAAGGTAACATACTGACTCTGTGCTTTCGTTTTCAAGCTCACCACTCAAAAAAAAAAAACACAAAAAAAAAAAAAAAACACAATATCGCTCATCCAGCAGGTTAGCTGCAACAATTCACAGGAGTCCATCGTAGACCTCCACAGCCTGAGAAATTTAACCTCCCAAAGAAAACCGCAATGTCCTGACCTAAAACCAGAGATGTGAACAACAGCAAATAAAACACAGGACATACACGGTGAGTAAAGTGCCTTCAGATGTTTCTTTCATATTCTAGTACAGCTTGATTATTTTTTTCAGACTCTGCTCGGTGTGTCCTCTCATTACCACGGTGTACTACCTGAACGCTACAGGACTTCAGAATTATAAATATTCATTCTTCCCCTCACCTGAAAATCTAACAGCATGCTATACCTCACTGCTCAATTATTGATTTCCAGCAGGCTTATAAAAGTACGGAAACTCTGGATTGTTCAGAAGAATTTGGAGAACAACTGGTAAGTAAATTCTACAAAATGTCTTGTAGTTGAATTAAAATATTTGGGAACACCTTACAATATGTTGCCTTTTGTTAATATTAGTTAATGTATTAATTAAAATGAACGAACAATGAACAATACACTTATTACACTGTATATTAATCTTTGTTAATGTTAGTTAATAAAAATGAACATGAACTAAGATTAATAAATGGTGTGAAAGTATTGTTCACATTATTTATTAAATGTTTTTTTAATAACAATATTATAATATTAATAATCTAATATATTAATTTATATATTTAATGTAATAGATAGATAGATAGATAGATAGATAGATAGATAGATAGACAGACAGACAGATATTTCTCATGTAAAATAATGCAGGATTGCATAGATAGATAGATATTTCTCAGATAAAATAATGCAGGATTGTGTGTGTGATTTATGCTAATTTGGTATTTTGTGTAACCTTCATGTAAAGCATTTAAAGTAAAATCTTTGTAGAGTTTGCATTGCATAATCCGGATTAATATGGAAACACATCTGTGTGTTTTTGTGAAATGGAAACCATGATCAGCAGGTGGCAAAAGCTTCCCAAGATATGCGGTTATATCATCAACATGCTGCAGTATTCTAATATCTAGCACAGCTTTTCTGCTAAATGTCAAGCTGACCAGCCTTGTATATGTAAAAATCCTCTAGAACAAACTTTATCCTTCTATAAAACTTTCCTCTGATTCACCCGAAGCGAATACATGGATGAAACCCCCTCCCAAGACATTCCCTCTTCCATGAACAATAAATGTGGAAGTGTCATGTAATATTGATGGGCTCAGCTGATGATCTCCTGACGACCCCAGTTTGGTCCCTCTCATGTTCTATAAAATATTCATGATTCTTGTCCCCTTCCTGCACCCGCCCCCTCAGCATCCCATAATGCATGTGTGATGTTCTGCTGGGCCGCTCGCACAAAAACACACACCTGGCCGCAGGAGCAATGAATGATGGGATATATAAGCATGATCTCCTGTGGTGAAGACCAGCTTTGAGTTTTCTAAACTTAAAAAAACAACATAGGTTTTCTGTTATTTCTGGATTTTTTTCCCTCTATTGTACACCTGATGTTCTCCACCCCTGCACTTTGAGTAATCTCACAACTATCATTAATGTCATTCTCTTTTACTCCTCCTTCTCTCTACCTGTTCACCTGCATCTGTTCTTTTGTCATTTTTATCAATGCGTCCTTCTTCTGTTCTTCTCCTCCTCCCTCCCTTGTGTTCCTCCTTCCGTCGTTCTCATTAACACCCCGGCCCTGATAGATGTAGAGAGGTGGCCTACTGCTCCTTGAGAGGCTCTCCTGGGTGTCCCGTGCAGCCCTGGCACCCTGTGTTCCTCTCCTTAGACCCGGGCCTGTGCCATCTGCCTCTGTCACTGCCACCGCTGGGCACCAGGAGTCGGTGTGCATGAGGCAGCCCTCTTCTGCTGCAAGAAATCAACACACGCTGTGGCTGCTGCAGCTTTTCAGCCGGTAGGTATACTGAAAGTTTACTTTTTTGTGACTAAAAGTTTATTAAACAATATTAAGTCTAAACAGGAGAGACATTCATTAATTTTTTATGTTAATCAGTTTGTTGTCTCTTCAGTGTGTCTTTGTATGCAATTTAGTCTATATTGTATTGTGATTTTTTTTCGTACTGTACTGTGATTGTTTAATTTCCTAATGTATGTAAATATACACTATCATTAAAAAGTTTTGGGACACATTTTTATAAAAATAAATTAATACTTTTATTCATTAGTGATGCATTAAATTTAAATACTCAATGCATTAAATATTGTTATTTTGAACTTTCTATTCATCAAATAATTCTGAAAATTACTTAAATATTACGCAGTTCATCTGTTTTCAATATTGATAATAATAAGAAATATTAAAAAGAAAAGCAGATTTCTGAAGAATCATGTGAGACTGAAGACTGGAGTAATGATGCAAAAATTCAGCTTTGCATCACATGAATAGATTATATTTTAAAACATATTAACATTCAAAATTATTTTGAAAAGTTATTTTGAATATTTCAATGTTTTTTTTCTGCAGCAGCCTTGGTAGGGTGACCAGATTTCTTATTGTGGAATAAGGGACGGGTAGGCAAAGGGTGGGCAATATGACCACGATATAAGACATTTTATTTCATGATATGTATATGCGTATAGATATTTTTGTTATATAAAAAAGAACAAAGAAGCAAATTACAAACCATGAGACATATTCAATAAAGATTTTTCAAATACAGTCTTAACATTTATATATTTATTTAACATCTTTCATTGTTTGATAACATTAATGACAGGTATTATTTAGGCTGCTGTCAATGTTGCCAAGTCTGTGATTTTCCTGTGGAATTGGGCTACTTTAACACTGTTGCCGTGGGTTGTTTTTCATATGCACTGGTTGAAGCGACCCCAATAATGTGATATTTGGCCCCTGGAATGCAAATTTTATCAAGGGAGCTCCGCTAAAAACTTGAATTTTACCCCTCAGAACGCAAGGGAACCCCAAAACGCGATTGGGCTAGTTTTGAGTAGCAATTGGATGGGTTTTGTTGTGAAAACCTGGCAACCCTGGCTGCTGTCTCTTTAAGTTCGATAGCATGGATATAATATACTGACACATATCCGGTTTTCATCCACCTGTTTACGTTCTCTTAAGCCATAATCGACTGTATTTTTGTGTGACACTCCACATGATGGACATTTTGACAACTGTGTGTGAATTTGACAATTCAGGCGAATGGAAAACTGATTTTAGTGCTGTCTGAGAGAACTGGGGTTTGATTCTGTCTAACCTGCCTTCACTAACTGCAGGTTAATCAATAACGGAATGTGATTGGAAGGTAATTTTGTTCTACGACAAGCCTGGCTACCTTTAATTAGGCTGTTCTCGCATGACAGAACACTACTACTACTTGCTCTGATCACCCGGTCAAAAACGGGACAAAACTTTTTTTTTTGAGTGTTTCCAGGACACATCATCAGTTGGCCATATTGGCGGCACTGAGCATGGTCAATTTTTGTCATGTTTTGGGCTGTACTAATTGGTCGGACCAGGAAAAACATTTGGAGTACTATAGGCTTCCAAGAGTTATAACAAATCAAGGAGAAGAGTGAAAAAAACTATCTGAGGAACAAAAGGCGTTTGTGGTTGGCCAGACTGAAGCAGGATTTCCAGGGCAAGAATCTTGACAACATTCGTGTTTGTTCTTATAATTTCCGGTCTGCTTAAATACTGCTTGTATGTATCTTTATTACCTATTAACTTTAGTTTGTCAAAATATTGCACCCTTTCTCGCCCTTTTTGTAGCAGCTTCCACATGTTTTTTCCGTGGTTTAAACAGCATAAATTAGCAGAACAACGTATTCAGTAGTACTTTAACTGTGCAATCCATGCTGTTGTTTACATCCAAGTATTGCCGATATGGCTGCGCATCCATGGGCAAACCCTCTGTATGTAAAAAGGAACAATGTAAAGCTGAATTTCCCTTTTTTCCCTAAACAGAATCCCCCATTTGTTGATGAACAGATAGCCACACCCACAACCCACACCATTGGTTGAGCCAGTGATGCTTTATCGTGCTGTTCGGGATGTTTTGACAACTCCACACATACTTTTCAGGTAAAACAACCCACATACCGTTGAGGTCAAAAGTTTACATACACCTTGCAGAATCTGCAAAATGTAAATTATTTTATCAAAATAAGGGATCAAATTATTATTATTATTATTTTATTTAGTACTGTTTTCACATAAAAGATGTTTACATGAAGTCCACAAGAGAAAATAATAGTTGAATTTATAAAAATGACCCCGTTCAAAAGTTTACACACACACACTTGATTCTTAATACTGCGTTGTTACCTGAATGATCCACAGGTGTTTTTGTTTTTTTTTGTGATAGTGATAGTTGTTCATGAGTCCCTTGTTTGTTCTGAACAGTTAAACTGCCTGCTGTTCTTCAGAAAAAATCCTTCAGATCCCACAAATTCTTTGGTTTTTCAGCATTTTTGTGTATTTGAACCTTTTCCAACAATGACTGTATGATTTTGAGATTTTTACACACTGAGGACAACTGAGGGACTCATATGCAAGTATTACAGAAGGTTCAAACACTCACTTATGCTCCGAAAGGAAAAACGATGCATTAAGAGCCAGGGGGTGAAAACTTTTGAACAGAATGAAGATGTGTACATTTTTCTTATTTTGCCAAAATATATATTTTTTTAATTTAGTACTGCTCTTCAAAAGCTACAGAAGATACTTACATGTTTCCCAGAAGACAAAATAAGTTAAATTTTCCCTGATCTTGAAATTCAAAAAGTTTTCACCCCCCAGCTCTTAATATATTGTTTTTTCTTTCTAAAGCATCAGTAAGCATTTGAATCTTCTGTAATAGTTGCATATGAGTCCCTCAGTTGTCCCCAGTGTGAAAAGATGGATCTCAAAATCATACAGTCATTATTGAAAAGGGTTCAACTACACAAAAATGCAGAAAAAACAAAAAATTTGTGGGACCTAAATGATTTTTCTGAAGAACACCATGTTAAACTAGGAATCTAGGAAGTATTTTAACCTTTAGCAGTAATAAATGATTAAAAAACGGCTGTTGTGATACACGAATATTTGTTTTTGTTCACAAATCGTACACAAAATGTGCGCCTTACTTTGAATGTTTGTCTGGCATGGAAAATGTAATTAACAAAGCATGTTTGTGCCAACTTGAGCAGGCAATATGCTGTTTACCTAAACCACTATCTGAGCAGAGAAAACAAATATTTCTAGTTGAGAGAGGCGCTGAAAGTCCCACGGGGGCAGACTGGAGCTGTGTTCTCTCCAGCACCGTACCTCTGCACCTACCTCTGCTCGAGAGCGTTGGCAAACGCAGTCACCCAAGAAGGCGGGATACTTTTCCGTGTGGATGACAGGAGAATGTGCGTTACCTGCCAGTGACTGTCGTGCAGCCAAAAGACGATACCAGGATGGGGCAAATCAGACACAAGCAATGCATGCATGCGCCTTATGCGCGTACTTGCGTCCACCTCTTTCCCAGCATTCCCTACTTGCTGGCTGAGTCTAATTCAGTGTCATGTTCCGGGGAAGCCCAGATTGAGAACTAGCTCCTTCCCGTTGTGTTATTTATTGGGTGGGCAGTGAGTTGCTGTCTCCTTATTTACACCAGATTGCTTCTCCAGATGTTTTTTTGGGAAGAAATCACCCACTCCTCCCAATGCCTCCCTCCTACCGCCCCCCCACCTCTCTTTGTCCAGATGGAAATGATTTTTTTTTGTGTGTAAGGCTTTCTAATCCCTTTCTTTCCTGGGCTATTTTCCACCACATTGTGATAGGAAACTTACGACGAGCTGAAGAAGAAAAAAAACTTAGGGTTAAGGCCAAGTCTTGTCAACGGGAAACAATCCCTTCCTCTGGTTGTTAAATAAAACCTACGTGCATCTTTTTTTTTTTTTTTTTTGCTTGGTGTGTGACCCAGTGAAATCCGTTCGGCCTGGTGTAGATGTATAATGAGCTTTTGTGCTCAATGGTTCTCCCTCACTTTCACATTAGTTCCTCTCAGCCAGTGTTGTGGAGAGCGCAGCACGGGGAAATGGACTGTGAGAACGCTAACCAGATGGCTTAGATCCTAAAAGCCCAAGGGAGCGAAGCATAGTTCCGGACTAAGCTAAATCAGTGTACCTAAACTTCAACAGCAGATACACGTAATAAGGAAACTGTCTGAGCAAAATAATAAGGGATTGTGGTGGTTTAAGAGAATATATTTAGATTAACCAAATCTTTTTAGTACTTCGAAAATCCGAAATCAAGTCTCTTAGACTTTTGAGGGATTTTCAATGAGGGATTTTCAACTTTTTAATGACACAGACAACAAAATATGATCCTCCTTTTGTGAGGGACCCCTTTCTACAATATTAAGACATTTATTAAGATCCTTTTTATACTGTTAAAAATGCAGATTTTTATAAATGTTTGAGGAAAACATTTCAGGATTTTTCTCCATCTAGCGGACTTCTATGTTGCCCCAAGTTTGAACTTCCCAAATGCGGTTGTGAATGATCCCAGCTGAGAAAGAAGGGTCTTATCTAGCTAAACAATTGGTTATTTATTTATTTATTTATTTATTATAATTTATATACTTTTTAACCTCAAATGATCGTCTTGTCTTGCTCTGCCTGAACTTAGTTCAGTCTGGTTCAAGACAGTTCAAGACAGAAAAACTCCCATCTTATTTTCTCCCTCAACTTCAAAAATATTTTTAAAATCATCCTACATAGCAAAAAGATTCAAAATGAACATGTAAAGAAGATCAAACACCCTTAACCAAAAAAAAAACGATGTAGGATGATTTTAAAGTTGAGGGAGAAAATGATATGGAAGTCTTTTGCCATATCCTAACTGTCTTAAATCGGAAAAAAAACAGAGTTCAGGCAAAGCAAGACAAGACAAGTGTTTAAGGTTAAAAACTAAAAAAACTAAAAAATAAAAAATAAAAAAATCCTGGAATGTTTTCCTCAAAAAAAAAAAAAAAACATAATTTCTTTACGAATTAAGAAAGAAAGACATGAACATCTTGGATGACATAGCAGTGAGTAAAATTCTCAGGAATTTTGTTTTGGAAGTGAACTTCTCCTTTAATACTACTACTAATAAATTACTACTTTAAAAAATTATTTTCATTATTTTATCATTTTTCATGATTTCTGATCAGTATTTTAAAAAACTAAATGTACAGCAATAATGTCGATTCAGTAAATTTGAACTTTTTGTTTTTCATACAATAAGAGAAAACCGTAATAGAAAACATGACTATTATTATAAAAAAGTATTGTGTGTGTGTATATATGTAGTATAAATATGTGTATTTATATATAACTGCGTCAAAGACGAAAAAGGGTTTAAGCATTAAAAACAAGTGTAAAAGTGTAATACTGCTTTAATTTTTTGTTGTTTTTACAAAAAAAAAATTCAAAAGATTTCTGTTTGATTTAATTGCATTTTTGTTTTTGAGAGCAAAAAATAAATATCATACATTTTTCCCTAATTTACAGAAGACACCACTAAAATGTCATTCAGTGTAACAATGCGGTCAGGCATATTTGCAACAAAAATTAATTTATGACATATTAAAAGACAAATTACTTTCACCCAAAATACTAATTAGTTGTAATTCTACATTTTTAACATTTGCCATTATCCTAGATTTAGCCCATTTGTCAGTAAGAATGGTTTTACTCATTTAAAAACAATAAAATGCAAAATGCTCCCTTATTATTTTATATATTTTAATATGTACAAGTCAGAATAAGCATGTTGTTTGAAATATATAACTATTGTGTTGCACTGAATGACAATGTAACACTATTTCAACCGAATTTTGACTTTTTATTCTCCAAAAACTTAAAAAGTAAAGTAGACACTTTACTTACATTTAATGTGCTTTCTATGGACATAAAATCACTACATTTCTTTTGACGTGGACATCTTAACGTCTTTGACCCAACTATTTTCTGAACTTTTATTTTTTAATCTATTTTCAACAGCCTCTCTAGCACCCCCTTGTGGACCTACTTGAAATCCTGCTTTAGTTTACAGTCTTGACAAACAGGTTTTGCTCAACTGTGCTCAGATTTAGAAAAGTTAATGAAAATATCAAAACAAAAAGAACATTTGTGTGAAATTAAAATTCTCCCAAGACTTTTTTCTGTTTCACTAGTGGTTAATTTACTGTGTTTTGACTTTGTAGGCAGTATAAGAGGTGAGATTATCCGTTTCCATGCTCTCACATGCTCATTTTTGGTTACCCACTTTGCATTTTGTGCCACCTTTGATAAATACAGTAACACCCCGCGCATCTAAAATGAAAACGGTGGGTTTTGTTTGATGGAGACATCAATCAACCTCCCAAAATGGTAGTCTTTTTAAAATCAGTGAGATATTCTTTTTCTCTTTCTTCAAGAGTAGTCAATTGGCACTAAAACTTTCCAATTTTATACCGCAGATAAAAGATCATTTACTTCTGCTGAAATCAAATAGGACATTTCTCTGGTGAGCAGTAAGGAGCATTGTTCTAAAACGATAAGGCACAGATTCGTCTGTAGATCTCCGGCGAGGTCCGTGGGGGTGGGAGGAAGAGGGATGAGGGGGGGAACGGCAGATTGATGAAGAGCTGAAGTGGGTCCCTGGGTGACACACGCTCCACTCCACAATATTAAAAACTCCCACACGTTTTTGGGGAGGCAAAATTGCCCTTGCTGGAACGCTGGTGTATTTTTTTTCCCAGTAATGAGCAGCATTTGTTTTATCTTGATAGATGGGACGTTGAGGAGAATTCATATCATCGCAAAACTCCGAAACTGCCTTCCATTTATGCCTGGGTGCCCCATTGATCGCTGCTGAAGGACATCTTGACAATTACACAAGGGACGCCTTCAAGAGAACGCTTCAAAGCCAACTGCGACACAATGAGGATCTTGCGTGTTTTTTGGGGCCGAGTTTAGTCTTGCAACCTGTTACTTTCACCACGCTTTCTCATTGGCGTCTCACGCAGCCAGATTTTTGGCTTCTAAAGGTCTTCTGTGCAAGAAAAGCAGGTGCTACTGAATATTCAGAAGGTGGAGCTTTATGAAAAATGTCTTTTGGTTTGTGTTACTCACACTTATGTCGCTTTTGATCGTTTTAAAGTTTTCCAGGTGCAATCCGCTCCATGCTTTCATCTTGCGACATCTTGGCCCAACGCGTCAAAGTGACCCTATTACAATGACAGCGAGACTGGATCCCTCTCGTGGCCTGCACTCGCACCCGCCTCCCTCTCCACAGGATGTAAATGGCCGTTTAAATGAATTAATGTAAGGTTTCTTTCATACATGCCCCAGTAATATTGAAGCTATTACGGTCCTCTCCGGAGTTGGCATGGTCAGCGCTTAGTGCTTAATGTCTTCCACGTTGAGCTTATTAATCTAAACAGTGTGGCCCAGCTGCTCTGGATCGGCCGTTCCTGAGCAGCGGCAGCGGCGGTGGCGGCGGTCTCGCATCTGAACAGCTGCCATATGTGGCTGTGGAAAAGCTAACTGGCTTGTGTCATTTTCTACACTTAATTCTGACCACTCCTGGTGAGTGGGTTTTCACAGAGGCCTTCATTGAGACCGCTTCCAACTGTAAAGCCACATTCGGATATGCCGTTCCTCCCCGAGTTCTCGCCAAAAAAATAAACCACAGATCCACTGATTTACATAGCTCTGACTCCCACTACCAACCACCTCAAACTGCTTTGGGCTGTAGAGCTGAGCCGAGCCGTTTAAAGTCTTACCATAAATGTGTTCGTGTATTACAGGGAGAAGATTAATGAGAAATGACTTGTTTATGGAGTGTATGACAATGTGTTGATTTTTAACACGGTCATGACATGTGGCAAACATCAGCGCTGCTTTTCTCTGACAAGAGGGCCGTGTGAGTTGGAAAGATGACAGTATTTATGAGAATAGACTGGTTTGGCTGCTCTTAATTGTCAAATTAAAAACATTGATACATTTGAATGTTGTGTAATTCAACTCATCTCAGAGATGAGTTTGTGTTTGTCATGGAGATTAAAAAATTAGTTTTCTCCATAACCTGAACGTTTCATATTTCTTCTTCTTTTTAACCAACAGGTAAGAGCTGACTAGAAATTATGCGTAGAAGTGGGAACTGGGTCTAACTGCTAGGCCACTGTCTCATTTTTTTTTCTGACAGACACAGTTCGCATCGCCAAAGAAACTTGGCAGTCTGGATTCACCCAAAACTTGCTAAAAAGCCTTGTTCAGAATAACAGCACACCTGTGGAACTAAGTAAAACTTTATTTATAAAGGAAATTGTATTACTCCAGTCTTCAGTGTCACATGATCCTTCAGAAAACATTCTAATATGATTATTTGCTGTTCACAAAAACATTTATTATTATTATTAGTATCAATATTTAACACAGTTGAGAATTTTTTTTATCAGGATAATTTGATGAATAGAAAGTTCAGAAGAACAGCATTTATCTGACATAAAAAGTTTTTGTAACATTATACACTATACTATTCAAAAGCTTGAAGTCAGTATAATTGTTTTTGGAAATAAATTATAGAAATTAGTTGATTAAAAGTGATGATAAAGACATTTATAATGTAACATTGTACAGCATTTTAGATAAATTCTGAAAAAAATCTGCTCAGCTGTTTTCAACATAATAATAATACTAATAATATTAATAAAAAAATTTTGAGCAGCAAATCAGAATATTAGAATAATTTCTGAAGGATCATGTGACTGGCGTAATAATGCTAAAAATTCATATAATAAATTACATTTTAAAATATATTTCTATATAAATAAAACAGTTATTTTAAATAGTCAAAATATTTCAAAATTGTACTGTTTTTGCTGTACTTTGGATCAAATAAATGCAGGCTTGGTGAGCAGAAGAGACTTCAAAATTCAAAAACTTTTGACTAGTAGTGTATCTAAGTTCATTTTCAACCTAAGAGTTCAAAATAAATGTTGGCTTCATAGCTCACAATATGTTTCACAGTTATGAATTAATTTCTCAGTTGCAACTTTCAAATTTGTATATGTAACTATTTGTGTATTTTATAATATAGATCTGTATTAATTTATAATTTGAGGTGGAAATGGACATACACTACCGTTTAGATGTTTGAAGTCAGTGAGTTTTTTTTTATTTATTTCCTCATTTATTTCTTAAAATACAATATAAACAGTAATAGTGTAAAATATTGTCCATATTACAATATCATCTATATCTATTATTATATTAATGAATATATTTTAAAATGTAATTTATTCCTGTGATGCGAAGCTAAATTTTCTGCATCATTACTCCAGTTTTCAGCATCACATGATCCTTCAGAAATCATTCTAATATGCTGATGTGCTCAAAAAATAATTTCTTATTATAAATGTTGAAAGACGTTGGAAGCCATGATACCATGGAAAAGTTCCAATTTATTTGAAATGGAAATATTTAGTAACATGATAAAAGTCTTTACAGTAAAGCTTTGGACAGCTTTAAAAAAAAAAAAAAAAAAAAAAAAGCTTCTGACACCAACCTTTTGAATGCCTGTGTAAAATAATTCTAAAATACAAAACTAAGTAAGGAGAAAAACTAATTAATTTGCCCCATGTAAGTCAACAAATATTTTTATAAGTATTCAATGAAGAGATCCACAGCTTGGAAACAGCGACTAAAGGCTGATTTATCAATTTTAATGTTTTAGGTACATCCATGCTGATTGCAGTTGATGGTGAGGATGATCTGAGTGGATTATGTTTTATAATGCATATTATAGGGGAAATGCAGATGCATTTAAAATTAAAGGTACATGAATAACTGTTTGTCTGTTGCAATGAAAAGTTTCCTTTAATACAACTAGGAATCATAATTTAAAAGCATGTTTAGACACTTGTGAACAGACTGTCGCTACATTCCCATATTCACTTCAGTTTAAGCTGTCAGACTGAGACAAAAGAGCTGAGAGGCATTAACAGAGTCTCTTTCCCTGTCACGGTAAGGTTACTAACAGGTCGATGTACTAGTGCAGAAAGGTAATGAAACAGGGTTCACCTCGGCGCTCTCACCTGGGAGGGTCCTCTTCGCCTGCTGTCTGCACAGATGAGAGCTTTAGGCTAAATCTCTGCTCCGGAGGGTGACACCCTTCAGCTCTTTGCCACCTTAATGGCAGGACTCAAGCCAGATAATGATGCTGACAGCCCAACTGTCAGTCTGCCTCTTCCTGCAGCAGCCCCTTAAGAGCTCAACGTAGGGCACTGGCCATGAATCCGTGAGACTGCTGCATTTTCAAAAGTCATTAATCTAAACAAAGACACCCCGGAGTCTTCAGCGACTCCCTCCGCTCGGCCTCGTACTCTGCTCAGGATGGAGGAGACGAAGAGTGAGTGCAAAAGAGGCCGCTCAGAGTTCCGCAGTGCTGTGACGGCCTGACATGGAGTCAGTGGGCCTCGCAGGTAAAAGGAAGTGGCTTTTTCAGCACCTTGGAGAGCTCTTGAAACCACTGCAGCGAGGGCAGCTTCGATGAAGGCCGTGAGTGATGGTTATGCTGGACACATCAAGGATGTGCCGCATTCAGAATTCAGTTGAGAATGCTGTTGAGTTCAGTTGAATTATTTACTCAACCCCATGTCGTCCACGATGTTCATGTCTTTCTTTCTTCAGTTGTAAATAAATTAAGGTTTTTGAGGAAAACATTCCAGGATTTTTCTCCATATATTGGACTTCAATGGCCAATGGGTTCAAATTGCAGTTTTAGTGCAGTTTCATACACATGATCCCACCAGAGGAAAAAGGGCCTCATCTAGCAAAACGATCAGTCTTGCTGCTTGTCTTGCACTAGCTCTGCATGTCTTCATACATTGCATAATCACGTTGGAAATGTCACACGTCCTTAGTTTTTGGATTCAAAAAGGTAAAAGTGAGGAAAAAAATTATTTTAAAATGTATTAAAATGATCAGTCTATATTTTTAATGGTAGGTTTATTTGAACAGTGAGAGACAGAATAACAACAAAAAAATCCAGAAAAACACATTTCAAAAAAGTTATGAATTAATTTGCATTTTAATCAGTGAAATAAGTATTTGAAAACATGTCTTAGCAAAAACCTTGTTGGCAATCACATAGGTCAGACGTTTGTTGTAGTTGGCCTCCAGGTTTGCACACATCTCAGGAGGATTTTGTCCCACTCCTCTTTGCAGATCCTCTCTAAGTCATTTTGGAGGATCAAGGTTTCAAGGCTGATGTTTGGCAACTCAAACCTTCAGCTCCCTCCACAGATTTTCAATGGGATTAAGGTCTGGATACTGGCTAGGCCACTCCAGCTCATTAATGTGCTTTTTCTTGAGCCACTCTTTAGTTTCCTTGGCCTTGTGTTTTGGGTCATACCCATGCCTGACCCAATTTTAGTGCCCTGGCTGGCATTTATGCCCTGGCCCTGATGGTACATGGCCCCGTCCATCGTCCCTTTGATGAGGTGAAGTTGTCCTGTCCCCTTAGCAGAAAAACACCCCAAAGCATAATATTTCCACCTCTATGTTTGATGGTGGGGATGGTGTTCTTGGGGTCACAGGCAGCATTCCTCCTCTTCCAAACACGGCGAGTTGAGTTGATGCCAAAGAGCTCGATTTTTGGTCTCATCTGACAACAACACTTTCATTCAGTTCTCCTCTGAATCATTCAAATGTTTATTGGCAAACTTCAGATGGGCCTGTGCATGTGCTTTCTTGAGCAGGGGGACCTTGCGGGTGTGCAGGATTTCAGTCCTTCACGGCATAGAGCCCCAGACCGGGGGAGCTTGACTGTTAGTTTGTGTTTCTTCCATTTGCGAATAATTCGCTCCAACTGTTGTCACCTTCTCACCAAGCTGCTTGGCGATGGTCTTGTAGCCCATTCCAGCCTTGTGTAGGTCTACAATCTTGTCCCTAACATCCTTGGACAGCTCTTTGGTCTTGGCCATGGTGAAGAGTTTAGAATCTGATTGATTGCTTCTGTGGTCAGGGTAGGGTGGAAGGTGAAAAACTTCATCTCGTTTTCTCCTCCAACTTCAAAATCGCCTAACATCGTTGTTTTATCTTTTTTTGTAATTCATGTTGGTGGAGGCCCAGTTGTAAATTAGAGCTATCCAAGTCTGTCTAGCCAACTCTGTTTGGGTGGCATTATAACAAAGAATCTAGACTGCGGACTCGACCTTCCCTCATAATGTTTTATGTCTATTTGATTCATATAATTTTTAGAAGGTGTCATAAGTCAATGTGTCATATCTCTTTCTCCATCGCTATTTCAACAAGCTTTCAGACTGACACACATGCTGCTTACCACATCCAACCAGCTCCTCCAAAGACCCTTAAATCTGCAAACATGTTAAAGATGAGAGAATGAGAAAGGTGTAGCCCTCAGAATGAAGCCAAAACTGCTTAACAACACAGACACCTGGGCCAGAAGAGGATCATTGGTTACAAAACAGCGACTCCACAGTTGCCAAATGCTAATGCAGATGTTTGGATCCTTGTTTTCTCAGCAATTAGCTGGCCAAAAGCAAGCTATGATTTAATCTCTGCTCAGATGATCATCAAGACTGAGTCAGCCACCATTACTGTGAAATATGCATCAGTACAACATGATTTTACATCCAGTGCATTCATATTTGAAGCAGTGGTTGGTTTTAACCCAGCATGGTACAATGGTACAATAAAAAGATAGTCTTTAAACTAACAAATAATTTGCTATATTTCAGATACACAACCTTTGACGTTTTCTTGTCTTCTTGTCCATGAAGTGCTCCACAAATATATGGTATGTTTTTTCTGCACCATGATTTTTGCTACATGTTTGATAGGTTAATTAGACATTGCAACTGATCAACCTTATAAACCTTAACAGTTTATAAAAAAATTTAACACTACATATGACAAAGCTGTACTGTATGGAATATACTGTATGGACTTTTTATCTCACAATTCTTACTTTTTTCTTGCAACTGCGAGTTTACATCTCACAGTTCTGACTTTTTTCCTCAGAATTGCATGATATAAACTCATAATTCTGACTTTTGTTCTCAGAATTGAGATATAAACTCACAATTATGACTTTTTCTATGACTTTTATTCTTACTTGATATAAACTAAATTCTGAGAACATGTCAGTCTTTTTCCCATCAAAACTTGACTTTATAACTTGAAATTGCAAGTTTATATCTCACAATTTTGCGAAAAAAGTCAGAATTGTGTGATATAAACTCATAATTGCGAGTTATAAAGTCAGCATTGTGAAATAGAAACTCAAAAATCTGACTTTGCGTGATATAAACTCGTAATTGCGAGTTATAGTCAGAATTTTGCATTTATATCTCACAATTCTGAGGAAAAAAGATAAGAATTGGTTTAAAATAAACGTTCAGCTGGTAAAATTGTTTCCTTATGACAAATTTTCAACTTTTTTTGTTGTTTTTACAACACTTTTCCCTCCCAAAAAATCTTTTGCATTTTTGTTATTAGTGCTATTTTATGTCAGAAAATGGAAAAAAAATGGAAAAAAAAAATTTCATTTAGAAATTGCTAGTAAATTTCACAAAAATACCTTAGAAATAGCAAGTAACCTACCTGATCTTATGGTGAAAACGTACCTCTGGGAACTTTTTCGTAAGATGTGAAATACATACCAAATAGTGCATATCACTTCAGTTTCCAACAGAAATGAACACAAGAGGTGGTAAAACAGTGTTTTCGTACCCAGTTATGTTTACAGCTTCATGTGTTTTTCTTTCCAGGTGTAACAAGCTAGCTCGGTAGATCAGCCGCAAATGGAATTGGGCTTAATATGCGTAATCCTTGGGTACAAATCCTGTGAAAAACATGACTCCCGATGAAAGAGCTGAAAGATAGAGATGAGAGATAGAAAAACAAGCTAAAAATGGCATGCTTGCAATTGCGTTTTTACGTCACATTCACTTTTGTTCATACTATCGGGAAGGTGTAGGTGTAGTAAAGATAGTACAATATTTTAAAACGTCACAGACAATTAGAGTTATAGCAGCACTCAACGGACATTTCAAATCAGAACTGTTGTGACACGTACAAAACCAACGTCACATAAAACGTACCATATATACATTCATCTATTCCGGAGAAAACCAAACACTCTTTAAGCACCACTTAGTGGACATTTCACATTGTATATGTTATGAAACATACATGGCGGTGAGTATTTCGCATCTTGTGCAAAAGTTCCCATAGGTACTTTTTTTTTGTCATGAGATCAGGTTGCAAGTAACACGCTGAATTAAACAGAACTTTGAAGTATAAAAATTTAAACGGCGTTTCCTTGGAAAATGTACTATGGAAAATGTACGAAAAATCATTTTATAGTGTACTTAAAGATGCAGTCGCACCTATTTGAAGAGAACATATTATCAATGTCAGTTTTATTCACACCATCCGCACCTATAGCAGCAGGATCAGGAAGCTGGTGGGGTGTGAAATATCAGCCTAATTTAAAAGTGATTTCTCCCTTATTTCTCCTTCAGTTGTGTTCTGCTGTGACTACTTTGCTGTAGAAATAGAATTTGAGACACACTGTGCCTATCCAGCTACACTCTTAAAAATAAAGGTGCTTTAAAAGGTTCTTCAAGTGATGCCATAGAAGAACCATTTTTGGTTCCACAAAGAACCATTCGGTCAAAGGTTCTTTAAAGAACCATCTCTTTCTTACCTTTTTATAATCTGAAGAACCTTCTTTCGCCACAAAGAACCTTTTGTAAAACAGAAAGGTGCTTAAGATGTTAAAGGTTCTTTACGGAATCATTTAGACAAAAAAGGTTCTTCTATGGCATCGTGAAGCACCTTTATTTTTAGGAGTGTAGGTCCTGGTGCATCATGGGAAGGGCCATAATCAAGCACCACATTTGTTGAAACATCATTTCCACGTAAAACAAGGATGCAATATATAACATGGGCTTCCCACAATGTTTTGAGATCCCTAGGGCCACGTAAAGAATCACCACTCACAAGATTCATCGTAGCGAAATCGTAAATAACTCTAAAACGCCCGGGCTGGATTTGTATGTTTGCCTGTGCTCAAGTCTGACATCATCTTGAAGGCATTCCAAGCAAACCTGTCCCGTGTCGTCGCGTTTGTCTGACTTCTGCTGGATGAAGCCGTTTTTGGCTCTTGCCTCTGCGTTGCGCGCTGGCTTCTCTCTTAAGAGCAGATGATGGATCAGAACATCAACTTTCTTTCAGTAGTTGTGGAGAACGAGAGAAAGATGAGCCCTGGTAGTGTTTTCCATCTCCTTCTCCTTACCTGCAGTCGCTGCGATCATTAGCAGGCAAAGGCAGCTTTCAACAGTCTGCTCGTTCTAGATTAATCTCTGCTGCTTCAGCTGTCAGTGACATGTCAAATCCCTGTGTAAGGAAGAGGAATTTGCCCTCTGCAATGCATTTGCAGAAATTAAAATAGGTACAGGAAGTGAACAGCATTATGGTCTCTTGAGACTAGACTGTAAATGAGATATAAGGGTTGTACGCTGCCAGGCAAAGAAAAAAAAGAACAAATCTTATTCTTTTTCTCATGATAAATGGATAGGGGAAGTTTTTTGTTGCCTTTTGAGTATTTTATGTAATAACAGCAATAAGTTAGTACAAATTCTGTGTGGCAATACTTTTAGTAACTCTACAACTGTTGGCAGAACAACTGTTGGCAAAGAGGGCAATCACACAGGACTTATGTTTCGTCTGTGCTATTTTTACTGTGTTTTTTTTTTTTTTTTGGGCTGTTACATCATGCTTAAGTGTTTTTTTTGTCTTCCAGTTTAATGCAATTCTACACTTTATTTATACTCCATTCTTTTACATAGACACAATATTGAAAGAAGTCTCTTATGCTCACCAAGGATGAAAAATAAAGTAAAAACAGTAACATTATTTATAATACTACTACGATTTAAAATAGCTGCTTTCTATTTTAATATATAATAAAATGCAATTTATTCCTCTGATGCCAAAGCTGAATTCTTAGCAGTTATTACATGATCCTTCAGAAATCATTCTAATATGCTGATTTGATGCTCAAAAACATTTATTATTTTCACAGTTAAAAAAAATAGATTGCTGCTTAATAATTTTTGTTGAAACAATTTTTCTTCAGGATCTTTGCTAAATAGAAAGTTAAAAGAAAATATTATTGTTATTATTAATAATATTATAAATATGCACATTATACACTACCAGTCAAAATTTTTTGAACAGAAGATTTTTAATGTTTTTTAAAATATTTTCTTCTGCTCACCAAGCCTGCATTTATTTGATCTAAAATACAGCAAAAGCATTAATATTGTGAAATGTTTTTTAATATTTTAAATAACTGCTGTCTGTTTAAAATGTAATTTATTCTTGTGATCAAAGCTAAATTTTCAGCATCATTAATTCAGTCTTTAGTGTCACATGATCCTTCAGAAATCCTTCTAAAATGCTGATTTGCTGTTTAAGAAACATTTATTTTTATTATTATTTAAAACAGTTGAGTACATTTTTATTCATGATTCTTTGATGAATAGAAAGATCCAAAGATCAGCATTTATCTGAAATAAAAAGCTTTGTAACATTATACACTATACCATACAAAAGCTTGAAATCAGGAAATAAATTATAGAAACTAATGTTTATTAGCAAGGATGCTTTAAATTGATCAAAAGTTACAAAAAAAGTTACAAAAGATTTCAGTTTCAGATAAATGCTGTTCTTCTGAGTGTTTTTATTCATCTAAGAAACCTGAAAAGTTCTACTCAGCTGGTTTCAACATAATAATAATAATAAGCATTTTTTAAACAGCAAATCAGAATATTAGACTGGAGTAATGATGCTAAAAAGCAGCTTTAATAAATTACATTTTAAAATATATTAAAATAGAAAACAGTTATTTTTAATAGTAAAAATATTTAAAATTTTTACTGATTTTGCTGCACTTTGGATCAAATAAATGGCTTGGTGAGCAAAAGAAACAAAATTTCTTTAAAAAACATTAAAAAAATCTAATCTTACTGTTCAGAAACTTTTGACTGGTAGTGTACTGTATATTCAATTATTATCATGTTTTTTTCTATAAATTAAACTTTTTATATATGAAAATGTAAGATGTATACATGCCCAATCACCATATCAGAATCAGAAAAATAAAAGATGAAGGGTGCTATTTGCTATAGCTGTGTACAATGTTAATTTTCCTCTCCTTTTACTTTTTTAGCTTTTACATGTTATGTTATGTTAAAAAAAGTAGTGCAGGTTTTTCAAACTTCTTGACATCCCTCCTTTCACTTTTGTTGCACCTCATCTATGCAAGAGCCTGATTTATGTGAACGCCCCCTATTTAGTATCACTTCTCAAAGCATCATTTAGCATTCTGTCCATTTTTTACAGGTAGTAAAATCCCACTTTTTTCTGTTTTCCTCAGGCGTGCGGTTGAACGCCCCACCTCTGGAGTGACCACTTCCTGTTCCGCTTCATCTCGGACGGCAGCATGGAGGTATTTAGTCGTCCGAGACGAGGGCTTTCTGTTTTCCTGCGGTTGCTTCACCCGATTCCCCTTCACTGCACACCAGATGTAACCAAAGCAGAGGACAAAACAAGTGCATTATTTTTTCAGAGGCATGTCTAGTATGAGACAGTGATGCGCGCTGACAGGGCCTGCTAATTGGAGTAAATTAATTTACCTCGGGCGCCATGTTCTCACAAAGTGCCGCGCTCCATGTGAATAAGTGATGATCGGCAGGGCTCGTATAAGCCCCGAGTTTTTAAATCATTTAGCAGCGCATTCTGCTAATTAGCACAGAGAAAGCCGGCTTTCAGCTACAATTAAGACGGGCCTCTGTCAGTCAGGGGACCGCAGCCGGGAAGAAGCACTGATTTATTCATCCTGCAAGCAGATGCTGAGTGCATTGGGGGTTTGGATGGAGGGACTTGGAGATGAAGCAAGCAAGGGGATCTGAGAGATGAAGGCAGTGAGGGAGAGGAGTGCAGTATGTGTGTGGGTTGTTATTAGTGTGCTGGTGCAGAAATTTTGTTTTAGTTTTTTTTTTTTCTCCGCAAGAAAAGGCCCAAACAAAGCAATGAGATGAGCTGGTGCAGTACAGTAAGTCTGCCCGTGAGGTTGTGTGCGCAACTTGGGATTGGTCACCTGTGGGCTTTACTATCCATGCTTTGACAAGACTCTTTCTAATACTATAGCAAGGTCATTCCTGTTATGTTTGAGTTATGTAAATTTAAAAATTTAGGCCTAGGTTATAACTTAAAGGGATAATTCACCAAAAATGAAAATTCTGTCATTTACTCACCCTCATGTCGTTCCAGACCCCTAAGACCTTCGTTCAACTTCGGAACACAAATGATGCTACTTTTAATGAAATCTGAGATTTCTGTCCCTCCATTGACACTTTTTGACTTGAAATCACAGGAATAAATTACATTTTGAAATATATTCAAACAGAAAAGTTATTTTAAACAGTAAAAAATATTTAAAATGACTGATTTTGCTGCACTTTAGATCAAATAAATGTAATTTTGTCATTTTGAAGTATTTTTTACTATTTAAAATAACTGTTTTCTGTTTGAAAATATTTTAAAATGTAATTTATTCCTGTGATGTAAAGTCAGAAAGTGTCAATGGAGGGACAGAACTCTTCATCTTCAATCTTCATTAAAATTTCATAAAGAGATTGTAAGACTAATCTAGATGAATGGTTTAGTCCCAATTTTCTGAAGTGACAGATTTAATTTAGGCCTTTATTCACATACAAACATTAATCAATGCACACATCAGTTATGGCAAGCAGAAGCTCAAGTATGCTAGCTTGAAGTGTGAGAACCAATGAGATTCGTTCTCGTGTGTTACGCAGCACTTTTGAACTTCTGTAATAATTATCAGTGTAAATATGTGTATAAAACCCTAACTTAAAGTGATAGTTCACCAAAAAATGAAAATGATTACCTCACCCTCAAGCCAGGTGTTTCTTCATTCAGATGAATACAATCAGAGTTATATTAAAAAATATCCTGGCTCTTCCAAGCTTTATAATGAAGTGAATGGGTGTTGAGATTTTGAAGTCCAATAAAGTGCATCCATCCATCATAAAAAGTACTCCACACGGCTCCAGGGGGTTAATAAAGGCCTTCTATATTTGCAACTTTATAAAATGTAATCTGTAGCTTCCACCAACTGTCGTATGCACGCTCACAAGAGAGTGGTGTTGTGGAAGCGGTTTTGAATTTTACGGTAAAAGACTGTAAAAATACTATAGCAAAAAACTTTTAAATGGTAACGGTAAGTTCCCCTACTAACAGTGTATAAAACTGTATTGGACATTGCATATAATTTTACAGTAGTTTTCCGTTTTCATTAGTGAAAAAGAACTTAATAATAACCGTAAATTGATATTCACAGAATTCCCTGTGTTACATTTCAAAGTTGATGTTTTTTTTGTTGAAATAACAGTTTCTTCTTAGTTTTTTTCTTATCAGTTTTGTACAGTAGGGTTGTATGTTACATCTAATGTTTTTAAATGAATGTTTATTGCATTATTTCCATTTCATGTGTGTTACCATGATGATAGTGTTTTTGTGAATGACACTGTGCACCTTTTATATACGTTAGTATTTAAAAGCTGCTTGTGATGGGCTTTGGTTAATCATGTGACTTTCTCATCACCACCTACTTTTGGTGGTTATCAAGTGTATTACAAAGGTACAAAACAGATTTCAGTAATTCAATAGATTGGCATATTAACATTATATCAGTTAATGAAATGCATTTAAATGTAAATTTAAGTTAAAACCTAAAATGTTGCTACCGTATTATTTACAGTAAAATTCTGGCAACCACAGCTGCCATAAATTTTACAGATTTTTTTTTACAGTGTATGTCTCAAAAAATGCATTGATTCACTTCGGGAGGCCTCTCTGAGCCATATGAAGTACTTTTTATGATGGATAGATGCACTTTATTGGACTAAATCTCAACACCCATTCACTGCCATTATAAAGCCTGAAAGAGCCAGGACCCTCTAAATCTGTTATCGTATAAAGTCACTTAAGAAGCGTTTCAGCTATTGTCAACAATTCCAGTTTCCTGTTAAAATAAAACCTTGATATTTAACATTTGAAAATGAAGAAATTTAAATGGCCATAAATATTGTAGTTTTACTGTTGTACTGTAAAATTATTGTTGATGTTAAATACATATCAAATAGTAATTCTTATGTTAATATTATTTATTTATGTATTTATTTACTTACTGACTATATAGTAGGGCTGGGCGATAAAACGATAACGATATATATCGCGATAGACAAGAGATCGATATCAATATAAAATGTGTTCGATAAAACGTTCGATATTTTGTATTCTTCGTCGGCCGCCCAGCCCCCCTTTAACGTTCAGTTCATAGCGCCAAATCACAATAGAAGTTAAGGTTATCTTTCCTACAGAACGGGTCCATGTTGTTGTATTAAACAAACTAAATAGCTTTATGTTATTTATCTTATTTACACGACGGCATTTGATTTCTGTCTCTACATGATCGCGCGTTTACAATGTCTCCTCACAGACGGGATCGCGGACTCCATTCATAAAAACGGACTTTACTATAGGGCGGAATGCCGCGGAATTCGTCGATTTTTGGACCAATAAATCAAAAGTTGGTCTGTTAATTAATTCAGATCGCGATATGGACTTGTGTCTGTGAAAACTGAAGTGCAAAAAGACCGTTTCAATAAGAATCCTGCATATTCCGTTTGCCTCTATATCTCCTCCATTCATAGTATGAATGGAGGAGACACGTTTTATTTTCACTACACGCATATTGCACACGTGACGCTCCCGCTAATTTTTGGCCTTTGCATCTCACATGAACAGACAAACTCCAATAAATACATCTCCAAAGCTGCTGTGAGTGTCTCTTTTTGTCAATTTTACCGTTTCATTAGTGAAACTAGCATCATTCATCCTGTATTACACACTGAAACTTCATGGCAACCTGTCAAAATAAAAGTACGGTTTAACATGTAACAGAACAATATTAGTCTTGTATTACTGTACAGTATAATGTAGGTGTTTATATATTCACATTTAAATAATTTACATAAAACAATATATATGATAAAAAATAAAAGAAAGAGTCACCACTTAATTGTTGCAAAAATACTATTATTATTAAACCTTTTTTTAACTGAATATAATTTTTCTTCTATGTATTAATTTTAACAGCAAAGCTCCGTTTATTTTTATTTTTAAAAATAAATCAGTGATTTTGCTTTCATTTGATTATCAGAAAAATTAAAACAAGAATTTCTGAAAAAAAAAAAAAAAGATTGTAGGGCCCTATTGTTCAAAATGTTGAAAGTTTTGGACTTTTTTTTTTTCACTTAAATAAATATTTTTTTTATTACACAAAGTATAGGCTGAAGTACCGAGAAAGAAGTAATGTTGGCTACTGGCAACCAGCAATCTGTGCAGAAAAAAATATAATCAGCCAAATACTTTGCAACAACCTCTGACCTATGGTCAAGCCGTACTTCTGGGCCATACATTAGCTTGACCATTCACTTCATTGACCAATGAAAGGGGTTTGAATTGAGGATTAAGAGATAATTAAGTGTATATTGTGACTTTAGACTTATGTTTACATTTTAATTATTTGAGTTTTCCATGGTTGTTGACATTTCTGTCTTAATAACTGAGGGGATAATGATCAGAGGCAGGTTAAGTTTAAAATAAAAATGCTTGAGTGTAATATATTTTTCTCCTGGTCCTTAATTTAAATGGGTCATAAAAATATCAATAATTATCGATATCGACCGATATGAAACACTGATATCGTGATATAGTTTTCAGCCATATCGCCCAGCCCTACTATATAGTCATTAATATATAACAAAAATTCAATCACAAAATATTAATATTAATATCACAAAAAAATTAAAATATTACAAAATTTTGTCCAGACCTGTAGCTTTTTTTTAAATTGCATTTTAAATCACAATTACAATATTATCATAAAAAAATCATAATTAGACCACATTGACCAAATGCATTGCTAATAGTTGTTTGTTAGTTTACCTTCTATAGGAAATGGCTTGGAAGATTGGAAGTAATATTGAGGAAAAAAAAATCCCAAGAAAACATGTTTAAAAAATGCTGTTTGATTAGAGAAATGATTAATTTTACAAAATTAAGAAAAACTTGGAAATTTTCCTAATAAATTGCCACTTTTTTCATGTTAATGTTGTACTTGTACTTAATAATGTAACTTGAACCAAATTTGTAAAATAATTTAAAATAAAACAAACTGAGATCATATGAGTTTAGTATTTTATCCGATATATAAAGCCAGGGCATGGGTGTGTACTGCATAACAGGAATGACCCTGCAATGTGCTGTGACCCTAGATTCAAAGGTAGCGATCCAACTTTTAATAGCTCTAAAATACACGCTTCAAAACTTAATGTTAACTCATCTGTTTTGAAAGGAGGAAATGCTCTATAGCTTAAGGAAAATATATCTCTGGACCTTCGAGCCAAATGTCTATTATTTGCAGCAATCACTCAACAGTCCACACAGCACATTTCGGAGTTTGTCTTGGCTCGGTAAAACCACTGTAACAGTCTGGCAGACCTTTTTAAACAAATTTACAAGGTGCTTGACACGTAATGAGAAAATACTTTTCATTCTCGCATCCAGATATTTGACGGCAACACGGCGGAAGGTCTGGGTTTTGACGCTGACTAACATCTCGGATCTGAGGAACGACGCCAACGAATCCGTGTAAGTACATTTTATCAGGCTGTTCAGATAAACAAGGTAGATTTGGCTCTTTCAGGTGCTCGACGTATCTGTGCGTTTGGCTGTGCCCTCTGCTTTACAAGATCCCTCCTGACCTCCGCTCTGTTTTGCATTTCGCAACACGTCCCGTCGGGCTAATCTCCAGCAGATACGAGCCATACATTTTAGATCAGAGGATTAAGCCCATGGTAAAATGCAATGAATCAGTAAAAAGCTACAGTTCTTCCTGCTCGGCCTTGCACATGCGGTCTGACGGATGACTCTTTGGGTTCATCCGTAACCCCGACAGCTTCAGTCTATAAACAAACCCTCATTTCAATTCCGACACCGAGATGTGACACTCGTGCGGCGAACGCTCACCCGAAGCTCTTCCAGCCCCTCCGATTTATTCAAGGTCAGGCCCGCGTGTTCGTTTGTCTTATCGCATAATGGCTCGCAGGCTTCTGCAACTTGGAAATTTGTGTCTGGCTGTGAATAATAAATGCTGTTCAGATGAGGCCTCTGTAGATTTAGGACCCTGAAATTGTTTGCATGGCGCTGTTTTTTTCCCTTGGCTAAAGTTTGTTGACCAGTATTTATTTATCAGGTGTTCCTGATATGCTTTGCCTTGGTTATAATTACTTGATTTGGCTTACTCTCGCTCTCTCTCACCAGTGCTAAAGTCTTTCACTTTGATCTGAAAGTCTTTGCAGGCTCATTGACTGTAATGAGATCTGGAGAATCCATAAAGACGGTTGGGATTTGACTGGGAGCCGAAAACGCGGTGCTGGGAATCAGCCGCATTTCACGGACGGAGCAAACAAAATAAAAAAAAAGAGGCAGATCTCAGATGACTTGGCAGCGCTTTGCCTTACCCTCCTCTACGCCAGATCCGAACATTAATTTCCCCACAGTCTGGAATTCCTGTGTGGAGCAGGGGGGAATTCACAGGAGAAAGAGGATTGGCATGGAGGCTTCTAGATGTTTCTGTTTGCGGCCCAAAAGGGGCGTCCCGTGATGAGAGCCAGGGTTTCTATAATCTCAAGCGTTGACAAGCGTCCAGTCCATCAATCAGGGGCTCCAGGGTTTCGTTCCTTTGCTTTATCCAGGCCAACTTTCACACGGTCACTGCTGATGTCTGATAAAGCTGCTTTATTGGGTCAAGGAGAGATGGAGAGAGGGCTGCCCTGCCGCTAACCAAAGGTTTTCTCTGAACGCCGCCCAGACGGCCTTGCCAGTTTCGCTTTAATGTCGCTGGGATGTGTTTCTCCATCAGATAAACATCAGGGCAGCGCTTCCTTCTTAATCTGTCAAAAGGGTTCAGACAGGATCTAAAAATACCCTGTCGGTGTTTGCCCATGATGTCCAACTAAATTAGGGGAGGAGCGGAGCTAAACAACATTTGCATCAGACAACTTAAATGAGTCCAGGGTTTTTTATTCAATTATACATCCATAATTACATTCAGTTTTAAAGTGATAGAGAATAACTCTGACAACACATGTTGCTGAGTAACTAGATACAATAAGCTATTAAAATATATAGCCATTTGCACTGATAATTTGTCATTTCGTAAGTTGAAGGGAGTTTCTTCAGTTTCTTGTCCCATTGGTTGTTTTTAATTTGAAATGGAAAGATATAAATTATTTTTTTTTTTACCTTTTTTTAAATAAATAAGGGTCACATTTAAAAGTTCTCTCAGACCTTTCAGTTTTAAAGGAAAAGTTCATTTCCAGAATAAAAACAATTCTTAATAATTTTCTCAACCCCATGTTATCCAAGATGTTCATATCTTTCTTTCTTCAGTCGCAAAGAGATTAAGGTTTTTGAGGAAACATTTCAGGATTTTTCTCCATATAGTTGACTTCAATGGTGGGCAGTGGGTTGAAAATTGCAGTTTCAATGCAGCTTTGAAGGGCTTTACACAATCCCAGTTGAGGAATAAGAGTCTTATCTAGCAAAACGATCAGTCATAAAAAATAAAAATATATATACTTTTTTAACCACAAATGCTCATCTTGCACTAGCTCTGCACAGATCATCTGCGTACTTCTGTTCAAAAAGGTAGGGTAGGGCAAAAAACTGACGTTGTTTTACCTTTTCTTGTAAAGGGTGTTTCACTTTCTTCGCACGTTAGCTATGTAAAGACTCGGTCGGTATTTCCTCCTACGTCCCGTGTCCGTGATTACGTAATAAGTGAGGTTGAGCTAGTACAAGACTAGCATTTGTGGTTAAAAAGTATATGAATTTGTATTTTTCTTAGAAAATGGCCAATCGATTTGCTATATGTTAGACCCTTATTCCTTGGCTGGGATCGTGTAGAGCCCTTTGAAGCTGCATTGAAACTGCGATTTGGACCTTCAACCCTCAAATTCACTATATGGAAAAAAATCCTGGAATGTTTTTCCCAAAAACCTTGATTTCTTTTCGACTGAAGAAATAAAGACATGATCATCTTGGATGACTTGCATGACAAATTTTCATTCTGCAAGTGAACTTATCCTGAATGAGTTTTAAACATTTAAAACTATGATACTATTAAAAAATTAACAAAAAGTGACAAAAACAGATTTCTACTGTAACACATGTATGTAAACAATTGGACTTTGTTAGTGGACAAGCTAGATAAAATAATCAGAATATGGATGTTGTGTTTTTAAAAGAGTTCCGAACATTTCCATAGTTGAAGAAACACCCTTGTATATTTACTTTTTAATCAAAAGCTTTGAAACTTTCAACAAATGTTTCAACAGCATATTTTATTATTTAAAAGTATCACTGAGTGAGAATTGCGTATGCAAATGAGCTTTCTATGTGGCAAGAAAGCAGCTTTTGTGTCTGACAGTCTGCAATCTCTATAATGTTATTTAAATGGGGAGACATAAGGATAAAGATTTACATGTTGATGCAGAAATGACTGTATTACTCACACCTGTCTGTCAGTCTGAGTACACCTGTTGTTAACAACAACACACACAATTGGGGTTTTCGAGTTTAACCTAGAACACACATATCATCAGTACATGATTTCAAACACACACACACACACACACACACACACAGCCCCCCCTCACACAGCTCCATATTTCATGCCAGTCTATCCTATTTATTATTAATGAGCATGTAAATAATCTTTTGCCGACCTGAGGTCTCAGGCTCAATTATTTTGATTGTGTTTTTCCTCTAGTGTCTCAGCTGAGCTGTGTGGCCTGGTCTGAGAGGGAATCGGAGTCCTATCAGCATAACATTTGATTTCATGCTCTTTGCCCTTCTGCTGTAACCTGCTGGAGTATTGCTGACCTTGAAACTTGAATTTCTTTTTCAATTCAGCACTTTCTTTGGCTCACTCTTTATGATTTTACTCTCACTTTTTCACTTGTGATGTCTGTTTTACATTTGTTTTTATGATTCAGTTAAACTGAATCAATTAAAAAAATACTTGCCTCGATTTTAAGCAAGTTACTAGAAAACTCACTGGAAAGTCACTTCATAATAGCGATTAAAATATATGAGGTCCTATGATTTAGGAATTGCTATTGAAATTGCAATTGTTCTCTGCTTGGATAGGGCTAGTTGTCACTATTTTGTAATCCAGTGAATATTTATTTTTCTTTCTTTTTAAGTAAGATTTATTTTTGGTGTTTGATGCCTTTGTATTTTGACAGGACAGTTAGTGGACAGGGGAAGTGGGAGAGAGAGAGAGGAAGATGGGACCAATCAGGAAAGGTCCATGAGTCGGGACTCAGAACGGCCCACAAGGACAATCGACGCTGGTGATCCAGTGAGTATTTCTCAGGTAAGGTTTATTATTAAAACATCAATTTAATACTCTAAAGACTAAGTTACTAAAACGTATTGAACATTTCCACTATTAGTAGCCTCGGAAAAGTTAATTTAACACTCCTGAACCTTTAGCGACCAGGATTGGGGCATGTTGTCACAATATAATCTGTATAAAACACGAAACAATGTGCATTTATACTGTATATATTAAATGGTTGTTTATGCTTTGTGTTTCATATATGTGACCCTGGGCCTCAAAACCAGTTTTAAGTAGCACAGAGGTATATTTGTATAGCAAAAGCTAAAAATACACTGGGTCAAAAATATTTGGGTCAACATTTTTCTTTTATGCCGAAAATCATTAGGGTATTAAGTAAAGATCATGTTCCATTAATATATTTAGTAAATTTCCAACTGTAAATACATTACAATTTTATTTTTGATTGGTAATATGCATTGCTAAGAAACAATATTAAAGGCAATTTCCTTAATGTTTGAATTTTTTTGCACCCTCAGACTCCAAATTTTTAAACAGTTGTATCTCGAACAAATATTGCCCTATCCTAGCAAACCATACATCAATGGAAAGCTTATTTATCCAGTGTTGTATAAAATTGTTATATTTACAGATTCCATTGTTCACCTAACTTATACAAAATGCTGTATATAATTGCTATATTTTGTATTTTACTGCTGAAAAGAAAAATACAATGTACCATTCAGAAGCATGGGCTCGGTAAGATTTTAAACAGTAAAAAAGCATTTATAAACAGTAATATTGCAACTTCATCTCATAATCGCAACTTGATTTCTTATAATTGTCACTTTATTTGTCTCAATAGAAAGTTGTTTGTTCCCATACTTTTTCTTTTTATTGCAACTTTATTATAATTGTGGTTCAATATCTCGCAACATGACTTCTAATAATTGCAAATTGCTTTCTTATAATTGTGACTTTATATCTCACAATTGAAACTTTTTCCTCATACTTTTTCCTTTTCTTGTGACTTTATCATAATTGTGATTCTATATCTCACAACGTAACTTAATATTTTACAATTGCAGCTTTATCTCATAATTGCGACATTATTTCTTGTAATTGTGACTTTATATCTCACAATTGAAACTTTTTCCTCATACTTTTTCCTTTTCTTGTGACTTCATCATAATTGTGATTCCATATCTCGCAACATAACTTAATATTTCACAATTGCAACTTTGTCTCATAATCGCATTGATTTCTTATAATTGTGAATTGTGTACATTTATTTCTCTATTCAAAAGCATGGTTTCGGTGAGATACTTGACTGTAAAAAACAGCATTTAAAAACAGTAATATTGAGGAAATAGCTATTTTCTATTTGAATATATTTTAAAATGTAACTTCATTATTCAACATCATTACTCCAGTCTTCAGTGTCACGTTAGGGTTAGGGTTAGGGCTAACCCTAACCCTAACCCTAACCCACTCCAGAAATCATTCTAATATGCTGATTTGATGCTGAAAGTTGAAAACAGCTGTGCTGCTTAATATTTTTGTGGAAACCTTGGAAATCCTTTTTAGGATTCTTTGATGAATAGAATGTTCAAAAGCATTTTGTAAGATTATTAATGTCTTCACTATTACTTTTGTTCAATTTAATGCGTCCTTGCTATCATTTTCTTGTAAAAAATCTGTTTTACATGCAATTAAATGTTGTTGTAATTATATATCTTATATTTCCCTAAGGTCACCACATTGTAGATTTTGGCCTTTTCATCTGTATTGCCTATTTAACAATGTACTTCTGTATTTCTCTCTACTATAGACTGCTGAAGGGCCTGTTTGTTCAGTCAAGGCTGAACGTGTTTATTTCTGCTAGACTGGTGGTTAGAGGCCGTGTCCCGTATCACCACAGCGAGTCACTCATTTACACACACACACACACACACACACACACACACACACACACACACACACACACACACACACACACACACACACACACACACACACACACACACACACACACACACACACACACACACACACACACACACACACACACTATCTCTGTTTGTTCTCCAGTCCATCATTAATGTCCAAATCAAGCCACAAACAAAGGCTCCTTCCCCCACGCCTGGCACTTGCACGCTAATAATTAGCCCGGGGTCATTGTTTTTTGATATCGCGGCGAGAAGGGTAGGTGCATAGAGGAAAGGAGAGAGAGAGAATGGAAGAACGAGGTTTCATTTGCATAGCTGTGCTACACTGAAATGTAGCCACTTATTACAAGTGCAGGTCAGCCAGTCACTGGCATTGTTCAAAAATAATTAGCCTGATTCCCCGTCACACATTTGTTTTCATTTGAACTCCCCGAAGCCCCTGAAAGTCTGAACCCGTGCCCCACAATGCAGTTTTTTGTCCTAGAGTCATGCATGCTTGTCATATGTTCTTGTTTCGTGAGATTGTGGAGCTCGGCAGCTCTGCTGAATAGAAATTAGTCAGGTGGCTCCCAGTGCTGGTGATACAAGTGATCAATATTAGGAAATGACCGCAAAAACAAACACAAAATCCCGCTCAAAACGCTCTTGCACTCGGTGCATTCGGGAAATATTTTTCAAGCACTGTAAACATAGTAAAAACCAATCAATACATTGACGTGTAAACACAAACATGGCAAGTCGAGTGTGTGGAAATCATCACAACCCTGCGCGGTTCTTCCAAAAGGCCTTTATTTTTCATCATGTTTTGTTGCACCTAAATCTCACGAGTGCTTTTTTTGAAAAATCTTGTCAGATCGACGAAATGAAGTTTGCATGGTGAATGACCATGAGCGAAAGCAGTGGAATCATGCTAAATGTAATCATGCCACTAATGCACACACATTATTTCCTCTGTCATCACCGCACATGGTTTTCACAGAATTAGTGACATCTCGCATTATTTCGCCGTGATTAATTTGTGTTGGGGGCGTCTAGATGCAACCGTAACTGCTGCGTGGCAAAGCAAATGATAGCAGAGCAGCGATTAGCTGTCATTTCCCCAGAGAAGGGGAATATAATATTAAACTAATTCTCCTGTTGAAGTAATCATGTTGTCTGTTCAAGGTGATGGACAACTAAATTAGGAGAACAAGTACGCAAGCATTTTATATCTGCGAGTGTTCTGTTTGTCTTCTTAATGATAGCACATCTTTACAAGCCCCAAAATGACTGATAAAAAGCCGCCTCAATATCCACAATCAGGGTGAGATAAACCTATGATAAACATCATAAATCAATAAGCATGTGAGTATAAATTTGAAGAAATTCTACATATACTCTCAAAGAGCATTCTTATATCTCACAATTATGATTGTTTTCATAGGCCGAGGGTGAACCAACTCCAGGGTAAGTCTAAAAGCAGCCTAATCTATTACCTACAAACATAAACCCGTCGTTTTAGGCAAGTACCAGACATGGATGTCATGTAGGCTAATAAAATATTTTAATAAATCAATAAAAACATTCATTTCATTTTTCTGGTTATTCAAACAACGAATAAATTATATACAGAAAGTGAGCGGAAAACATCATTCATTTTGATTATCACTAAACTATAATCACTGACGCTGTCTACATTGTGAAAGGAATCTCTTACTTGCATTGTATACATCTGCGCTTTTTTGTTAATGATGAGAGATTTCATTCCAGTCTGGAATTCAATCAGCGAGTGGCGCACTTCACGAAACTGAATTTCAGCAATGACTCGTCTGAACACATCTGATTGGCTATTGCATTTCTAAGCTTAATAGAATCGTGTGTGATTGGTTATAATGCACAACACTGTAAAAACACATAATATGGTGCAACATGAGCAGATCTTACTGTAATTCCGCAATTGACACTTTTCATTAATTTTTACTTTGTTAGCAACAGACGTAATAGATTTTAATTATAGTAAAGGGGCATTCTTGTACAATTTGGTGACATTTTTGCCCCAAGTGCCTGTGGCCAAGGGAAGGCTAAAGGTCCTTGCACACTTTTCTCGCACTAAAATTCTTGTCCGAATTGTTTGCACGTAAAAAACAACAACCTCACGTTTACAAACTGACTCTACAAAATTTTGTCCATCATAAAAAAAGGGTTAATTTTTAGTGTTTTTTTGCATCTGAAAAAAACATATTTGAAAATTTCTAACTCAGTGTGCAAGGACCTTCCCCAACCTTACATGCGCTCTGCCTATGATTTTATTTCACTATCAATTTTACACTTTGACTGTGACTATTTCTAATTATGACTGTGACTATTTCTCTTAATTATGCTTTATATTGTACAATTGCAACTTTATTATAATTACTCTTTATTTTGCATAAGTGTGACTTTATATCTCAAAATGTGACTAAATATCTCACAATTGCAGCTTCAGTTCTCATAATTGATTTAATTTTTCATAATTGTAATACTTCATTTCACTATCTGCCTTTATTTTTCAAAAATGTGGCTTTATTTCCTGCAATTGTGATTCCATATCTCACAGTTTAACTTTATTTCTCATAATTACGACTTGATTTGTAATTGTGACTTTTTTATTTAATTGGTACTTTGTGATTCAATATTTCACATTGTGACTTAATCTCACAATTGCAACTTTATTTTTCATAATTGTGACTTGATTTCTAATAATTGTGGCTTTATATCTCACAATTGAAACTTTGCATATACTTTTTCTTGGAACTTTATCATAACTGTGATTCCATATTTGACATTGTGACTTAATCTCACAATTACATTATCTCATAATTGCAACTTTATTTCTTATAATTGTGACTTTTCACAACCAAACTTTTTCTTGTGAATTTATCATAATAGATTCCATATCTCACACGGTGACTTAATATCTCATAAAGGCAACGTTTTTTCTCATAATTGTGACTTGATTTGTTATAATTGTGACTTAATATCTCACAATTGAAACCTTTTCTCGTTTTCTCGTACTTTTTCTTGTTCTTGTGACTTCATCATAATTTTAATTCTATATCTTACAATGTGACTTAATATCTCACAATCAATTTTCAACATTTATCTCATAATCACAATTTTATTTCTCCTAATTGCAACTTGATTTCTTATAATTGTGACATTATATCTCACAATTGAAACATGTTCTCATATTTTTTCTTGCAACTTTATCATAATTGTGATTCCATATCTCACAATGTGACTTAATATCTCACAATAGCAACTTTATCTCATAATCACAATTTTATTTCTCCTAATTGCAACTTGATTTCTTATAATTGTGATTTTATATCTCACAATTGAAATGTTTTCTCATATTTTTTCTTGTGACTTTATCATAACTGTGATTCCACATCTCACAATGTGACTTAATATCTCACAATTACAACTTTATCTAATAATCGCAATTTTATTTGTCATAATTGTGACTTGATTTCTTATAATGGTGACTTTATATCTCACAATTGAAACATTTTCTCGCATTTTTTTTCTTGCGACTTTATCATAATTGTGATTCCATATCTCACAATGTGACTTAATATTTCATAATTGCAACTTTATTTTTCATAATTGCGACTTGATTTGTTATAATTGTGACTATATCTCACAATCGAAACGTTTTCTCATACTTTTTCATAGCTGTGATTCATGATCTCACAACATGACTTAGTATTTCACAGTTACAATGTTATCTCATAACTGTGACTTATTTTCTTAAAATTGTGATATATACAGCTCACAATTAAAACCCTTTTCCTCATATTTATTCTTTTTCTTGCGACTTTATCATAATTGCGATTCCATATCTCACAATGTGATACAATGTGAATCTCATAACTGCAACTTTATTTGTCATAATTGTGACTTGATTTCTTATAATTGTGACTTTATATCTCAAAATTGAAACATTTTCTAATACGTTTTCTTTTTCTTGCAACTTTATCATAATTGTGATTCCATATCTCACAACATGAATCTTATAATTGCAACTTTATTTCTCATAATTGCGACTTGATTTGTTATAATTGTGACTATATCTCACAATCGAAACGTTTCTCATACTTTTTTGTGACTTTATCATGACTGTGATTCATGATCTCACAACTTTATATGTCACAATTACAATGTTATCTTATAATTGTGACTTAATTTCTTATAATTGTGATTTATATCTCACAATTAAAACTAGTTTTTCCATACTTGTTCTTCTTCTTGCGACTTTATCGTAATTGCGATTCCATATCTCACAACACAACTTAATATCTCACAGTTGTATCCTTATCTCGTAATTGCAACTTTATTTCTCATAATTGTGACTTGGTATCTAACAATGTGACTTTATATCTTACAACTGTCATATCTTATAGCATGTAACTTTATATCTTCTGTGGATTTGATATATTTTTTTTAATGAGCTAAAAAATAATGTGCATATTTTATTTATGTTTGTTAAAATATATTTTATAGATTTTTTTTTTTTGGTTAATAAACATATGCTTATTTAGCTATGTGGATACATGCACAGACAAGTGCACTAATGAAAACCCAAACCTCAGATGTTAAAACTTGTAATGGCCAGTCCCTGGGGTGAATCTCCCGTCTGTCAGAGCAGTGTGGGAGTGGACCCGTAAGTCCTAGAAGGGTGGGAGACAGAAACAGAGAGGATGAGTGAGAAGGAGAGGAAGTGTTTCAGCCCTCCATCTGGGTCCAACGAGAGTCTGACTCTTGCTTCAACTCCTGACCCAATCCCACAGGACCAGCATCCATAGCAACCATTCACTCATTTTGTGGCTTCGCAAATTCATACCATATGAACAGCGATTACCTCTTACATTTACAACAAGGATAGACAGAACAGAAAGTAGCAAGAATGATAATAGGAAACAGATGGTTAAGACAACAGGTCAACCTTTACACACCTATACCATATACATATATATGGTAAATAGTATTATTATAATTTTTTTGTATTTATTAAGTATTATTTATTAGTTATTAAAAGGTAATTTCTTCTATGGTTAGTGTTGTGTCACTAGTTCCCCCTCAAAAAATAGCTGTACGAAGCCCTTGAACGAGAATCCCTAATGTCAAATTTCTAGGGAAACCCTGAGACCGAGTTCTCACTGAAAGAGTCTCTATGATGAAATGAGTTGCTCCATTTTTCTGGAAATAAGGAAATAAATTGGTGCACCTGACTCCATATGGTGACTTTTAGGACCGTTCATATATAGTTCTTTTGACGTGCACTATTAAAAACTAACATATTACCCACCGCTGGCACTGCACCAGTGCTCTCACATGTAATTAGATTTGATTGCACAATCAACTGGGACCAAATGAACCGTCATATGTTTAGAGGCATAACTCCTGCAGCACAATAGCGAGCTGTCAAAAGACGCAGAGGCCTCGTCCAAGAACATGTAGGAGAGTTTTAAAGCGAGTCGCAGCCGTTCTCCTGCGGAGAGCCATTCATTACGGGAGAAACTCCAATTACTCAGCGCTGGAGTTTCTGGCAGGCTGGAGAGAGAGGTGTTCTGTCAGTTTCCTGCCAAAGCCTGTATAGAAATGTTTGTTTGGCCTCCTGTCAGATAATCGTATTTTCATGTACTCGGGCTGTTACCGCTGCTATGAAATGGATTTAAAGCACTCTTAATTCTGAAATGTTATGTATTTGTTTGAGTAATGTGGAAAACCTGCTGTTTTTCCATTAAAATATTGTAGGCAGGTGTTTGGAAAGAGTATTGAAAATGCAGCTAACTTGTTTTTAAAGGAATGTTCTGGGTTCGATGCAACTTCGGCTGTACTGAGAAAATCATTTTGACTCATTCTTGAGCATCTTCAATGTTTGAGTAGAAAATAACTGTATTAAAATGGATTACCATGCACCGTAAAAAGTTTTCACCAGTTTCAACTTACAGTCTTAAGGCAGCTGCTAAACTTAACTTTTTAAGTTAAATCAACTTAAGTAATTTAAACTCACGAGTTAAAATGACTTGTAGTTTTAAGTTGATTTAACTTAAAAACTTAAGGCAGCTGCTGAACTTAGGTTTTTAAGTTGAATCTGGTGAAAACTTTTTACAGGCTGTTTTATCATTACTTCACAAAATTCAGTTTAAAGGAGAAGTTCACTTCCAGAACAAAAATTTACAGATAATTTACTTACCCCTTTGTCATCCAAGATGTTCAGGTCTTTCCTTCTTCAGTCGTAAAGAAATTATGTTTCTCAAGGAAAACATTTCAGCAATTATCCCCATATAGTGGATTTCTATGGTGCCCCGAGTTTGAAATTCCAAAATGCAGTTTAAATGCAGTTTCAAAGGGCTCTAAATGATCCCAGCCGAGGTCAACCGATCAGTCATTTTCGAACCAAATACAGTTAGGATATGTCGAAAAACTCCAAATTCATTTTCTCCTCCAACTTCAAAATCGTCCTACAATGCTGGTTTACCTTTTTTGTAAAGGGCATTTGATCTTTTTTGCATGTTCACTTTGTAAACACTGGGTCAGTACTTCTGCAGCAATGTAGGATGAGTTTGAAGTTGGAGGAGAAAACGAGATGGGAGTTTTTTGACATACCCTAACTGTTTTGACCCGGATTATACAGAGTTCGCATGTGCATCGAAACAAGACAAGCATTTGAGGTTAAAACATATATAAATTGTCAATTTGTTTTAAAAATCAATTTTTGTTCTGGAAGTGAACTTCTCCTTTAAGTACATCATGGATGTGCACTTTTTCCGCCTGGGTTGCTATGCTCACAGTGAGGGTGACTCTGTTTGTTTTTGCCATCATGTCCATCAGGGTGTTTTTATCTGGTGACCACAATTTCTCACACATCAGACTGATGAGAAAACAAACAGAGACGGATCCTTCCTCTCTTTCTCACCATCTTACTGACTCGTTATATGTAATGGGCAAAACACAGAGGGCTCGGGGCTGTGTGTGTGTGTGTTTCTCTCATGGCACCGCAGGTATCAGAGAGTGTGAGTGATGTGTATTGTGTTGTTGTGTGTGTGTGTGTGTGTGTGTGTGCCCTTGTCCCTTGTGTCTTAGTCTGTGAAGATGGACTCCCCCTCGCAGATGGGGCTTTAATTAACACATGGGCTCTCTCATCACAACACCACGGCCAGGTGTCGCCCAGGAAACTGTCTCAGGACCAGGCGCCTGGGACCTGTGCTCAGGGAGAGGCGGAGCAGCCAATAACACGCAGACTACACACTTAGTCTTCAACATAACACAGCCCTCACAATTAATAGACCTGATTAGAATAAAGGTAAGATACTGAGATTAAAAATTAAGTTACAAAACATGTTAACCAAAATCATTTTTTGTTTTTTGCCTCTCATTATTATTATTATTTTAAATAATTATAATTAAATTATTACTTTCAGAATAAAAAAATTCTGATAATTTACTCACCCCCATGTCATCCAAGATGTTCATGCCTTTCTGTCGAAAAGAAATTAAGGTTTTTGAGGAAAACATTCCAGGTGGACTTCAATGGGGATCAAGGGGTTGAAGGACCAAATTGCAGTTTCAATGCAGCTTCAAAGGGCTCTACACAATCCCAGCCAAGAAATAAGAGTCTTATTTAGCAAAACGATCAGGCATTTTCTAAAAAAAAATTAAACATTTAAATACTGTATAACCACAAATGCTCATCTTGCACTAGGTCTGCCATGTGTGCCTGACTTCATACATTACGTAATCATGCTTAAAAGGTCACGCACGGTTAGTTCTTTGTCTGCATACTCTTGTTCGTAACGTACCTGTGGAAACTTTTTGGCAAGACATGAAAGACATACCGCTATGTACCTTTTTGTGACATATTGATGTGAAAACACTAAAAGAGTGTTTGTTTTTTCCCCCGGAACAGATGAATGTACATATGTGACCCTGGACCACAAAACCAGTCTTAAGTCGCTGGGGTATATTTGTAGCAATAGCCAAAAATACATTGCATGGGTCAAAATTTTTGATTTTTCTTTTATGCCAAAAATCATTAAGAAATTAAGTACAGTTCATGTTCCATGAAGATTTTTTGTAAAATTCCTACTGTAAACATATCAAAATGTAATTTTTGATTTGTAATATGCATTGTTAAGAACCTAATTTGGACAACTTTAAAGGTGATTTTCTCAGTCTTTTTGATTTTTTTGCATCCTCAGATTTCTGATTTCAAATAGATGTATCTCGGCCAAATATTGTCCTATCCTAACAAACCATACATCAATAGAAAGCTTATTTATTGAGCTTACACATGATGTATAAATCTCAGTTTTGTCAAATTTAACCTTATGACTGGTTTTGTGGTCCAGGGTCACATATGATATGCTTTATGTGATATTGGTTTTGTACGTGTCACCGCAGTTCTGACTTGAAATGTCCATTGAGTGGCGCTATAACTCTAATGCTCTGTGACATTTTAAAATAACACACTACACTTACAGTAAACCTACCCGATAGTATGAACAAAAGCGAATGCGATGTAAAATCACAATCGCACGCATGCTGTTTTAGCTTGTTTTTGATCTCTTATCTTTCAGCTCTTTCATTGCGAGTCATTTTTTTTTCACAGGATTCGTACCTAAGGATTCCGCATCCTTAGTCCAGTTCCGCACTGGCTGAGCTACCCAGCAAAATTGTTACATTCGTAAAGCGAAACATATTGAGCAGTAATCGTAACTGTGTACGGAAAAGATTACAAGTGCTCGCTATTTTACCACCTTTAGTGTTAATTTCTGTAAACTACACCTTTAATATTATATTTAAAATTAAGCCAGAATTCAGACACAGTTTGACAAATGTTGTTCATAGTTCTTTAGTTACTCTTCTAAAACCCCTGTGTAGACCTAAGGAGAACATCAATCAAAAATCAGTTGCTAAAATGGCTCAGAGAAACTTTTTAATATTTTAAACAAAAAGTGTCCAAGTTCCTTTTGGGGCCACTAAGTGTCCTAAAGTGAATTACTTTTGATCCATTGCGACTAAACATACATTCATTTCAGATTTTCTGTAATGCCACGTCTCATGCAACTCGCGGTGCTCGATGTTCCCGCAGACGTCGGAAGCGAAGCTGTCTTTGACATGTTCTCAATTCCACCAGCATCTGGCCCCAAACAAGTACATCAAATCCCACCCAACGGCTCGCCGGAGCGTGCCAACTGACACTCTCCATTACGTGTCGCACCCGCAAAGAGCCGTGGCCCGCGGAGTGGCAGGACGGAGCACTTCCCATTAGAACCCTAAAGAGGAGGACATCAAACAATCTGGGGAGCAGACACAACCTCGGGAGGGCCACACATCATCATATTTTAATAGAACATGTGGCTTCTTTGCTGTTGTCTTGTGTCCAAATTGCAATAGTGAATTCTGTCCAGCTGTCGATCTACAAATGGGGCTCAATTACCCAGGCACTAGCTGTAGCGTATGTGCGAGAGCGCCGGCTCTCTCTCCTCGCTCTGCCAGACTCCTGGCTCTAATTGTTGAACAAAGTGAGACAGAGTAGTTTGAGTCGCCTTTGGTCAAGCTTCCATGTGGGTGACAGGTGACATCATCCAGGCTGACATTGTTTTCTCGGCCCCCCGCTTTAGCAACCCTCTGCGCTTCTGTGTCTAAACGCTGGGAAGCGTCAGATCCTAACGCGGCGAAACTGCAAAATTGACTTTGCCACCTTCATAATGGAGCTGTTGGCACGTGACGCTTGTGCCACACAACACGCCACTCCTTTACGAGCCAGTTTGAGCATGCTTTTTTAATGATTGGGGTTACGGCATCTGCGTTATGCTTCCTGTGTGCAGCTATCGTCAGGCACTAGCTGTGGGCTTTACTGGCCCATTATATATAATGCATCATTATATATGTATATAATGCATAATTAATTTTAATTTAATCATATATATTGGATTATATTGAATATGATCGTTTGGATGCATCCAGTCGAAAAATATGGTACTGTTATCTAACAGGCTACATTTTCTTTGAAATTTCTCTTTCAGAATGGCTCATAAAACGGTTTCATTCATTAAAATTGAGTGAAGTTCATAGTTGATGTCAGAGGCTTCAGAAGAGTTACAGTATCACATTACAGGGCCCTTGTGAGCTTTTGGAGCCCCTGTGGGAATGTTTTGGCTTTGTAGTCCTAGATTTCATCATATTGTGATTGTCGGCAGACTAAATGAAATTTTGTGATGGCTTGAGCATATTTGGCAAAAACAGCTTTGTGTCTTTGTCTTGTTTCCAGGTGAAAATAGTCAAACACATTTAAAAGAAGATCAACTGAGAAGAAAAACTAGGATAATACGACTTTTTTCACTAATCAATTTAATAATAAATATAGTAAAAACAGTAAAATTGTGAAATATTATTGCAATTTAAAATAACTGTTTTCTTTTTTATATATATTTTAAAATGCAATTTATTTCTGTGACAGAAAAGCTTCATTTCCAGCAGCTATTATTCCAGTCTTTAATGTCACATGATCCATCAAATCATTTTAATATGCTGATTTTGTCATTAAGAAATATTTCTTATTATTATGAATGTTGAAGACAGTTCTTTGATTAAAAGAAAGTACAAAAGAAGAGCATTTACAGTCCAACCAAAACTATTCAAAACTATTCAGACACCAGGTAAAATTTTGGATTTTTTTTATTAGTGGGTGCAGGACACTATAGTTAATTTATGTAAGTGAGGATAGCAAAATAAAGTAAAATGTGACATTACACACAAAAATTCTTCATACAGTGGGCTACCAGTAAAATTGATTAAAAAAACACTTTAACCTGACCATGTTTTGCTTTTGTGTTTTTTCTTTAATTGCTAATAAAACCTTTACACCACAGACTGAACATGAAACTGAACTGAAATTAAGCATTGCTTGGTAAATGGTCAACAAAGTATTGATAGTTGTGTAAATATTGTCATACTAACAGTTGTCTGAATTTTTGATTGATCATAATCTATTACATAGAGGCTGTCTTTCTATCAAAGTTATCTGACATCAAGATGAATTTGTTCTGACACAGTTAAAACTAAATTCTTGTCATATTTAATTACCATTTTCTAAACTATAGCGAATAAATAATGTGAGAAATGTTGAAGGTGTCTGAATAAATTTTGGTTTAACTGTATATGAAATGGAAATCATTTTTCATAAATGCCTTGGTCACTTGCTAAATAAAAGTATTAATTTCTTTTATTTTTTCTTGTTTTAAGCATAAATCTCGAAATCTCATTGTATTGTTTGGTAATGTCTTACTTTTCTACCTCTACTATGGTAGAACCCCATTAATACATTGCTAAGTAAGCCGGTTTAGCTGTGCCGTCAGCCTTATTAACATCTCTCGAGACCCCTGCACACTTCATAGAAGGACCCCGCAACCAGTTAGCATTACCCATTGCCCTCGGAGTGTAGTCCCAAATAACATTACCTCAACTCCCAACATAACTTCCCACAGTAGCCGTGGCTCCCCACGGAGCGCGTATTACCCAGGCAATGAGGCGGCATCGCGCCTTTTGCACTTCACTAGAGAACAATACCTGCTTTTTCTGTCACAGCGCCTGTATCGCTTCACTTAGTTTAGGTAAACAATCGCGCTCTATGACATCCTAAATACCTTCGAGCCCTCTGCGACTTCCCCTCGATGTAGAACGCCATAATAATCTTCATCATCACCGCCATATATTACGGAGGCCGCCTTCTAATGCCTGCGAGGCAACGCGGCCTCTCCCATCCCCGGCAGCCCTCGCTTCTCGCTCGCCGCATTTTCATTTTGTCTCACTCTCTCTCACTTTTTATTTCCCTTTGGCTTCTGCCGCGGCTCCCTTTACAAAGCCCGGGAGCATTATCAAAACATTACGGTGCGCAGCATGTGTTTGATTAAAAAAGTGTAAAGTTACAAATTAGTTAATAAAATCATTTAGGCCGATCGCTGCAAATGGTGATAAATGCGTTCCATATGTTCTCAATAAAAAAAAGAAAGAACGAAAAAAAAAAAAAAAACTGAGTGCCATGTGCCCGTCCCCCTCTGTCTTTGCCATAAACAAATAAATTAAAACAATTACCGTGGCGCACGCCCTCCCTGTCTTTAATGAGAGTGCCGCCATATAAAAGATGTGACAGCTTTCATATCCTCAAAATGGTGCGTGTCTCTATCTGGAGAGGCTGGAAAGTTCCAGATGTTCCCGGTGAAAGGGCTTCTCTCCCCCTCTGTCTGTCCCTCTCTCTGCCCTGCGAAACTTTATATCGCACCGATTTATGTGGCTTTGGGTTCTTTAACTCCTGCTGGTTAATGAGAGGTGCTGACTGCAGGCGCTGTCAGTCCTCTATTAACCCAGCGCCTCTTGATCAGCATTTTGTTGTAGATTATGGTAAATTTGCTCCTGTCCATCTGTACAGTATGTGCTTAAGCTCTAACTTTGAGCTGCTCACACTTTGTCCTTTTGCAGTCATTGTCTTTCTTCAAAAAGTGTTTAGAAAATAACCAGCTAAATGTAGCAATGGAACACTGAAATGCTGGGTTTAGTAGGCTGGCTAACGCCAAACCACGTCATGACAACGTCATGATTCGTGGTCTGGGAACCACATGTTCATTTTCTCGTATTTGGGGCGTGGTTTACGAATGCCCAGAGCCGTTTATTGGGCGCTACGAATGTATATCAAATGCACCTGTGCGTAGCTCATAGCCAATCGTTTCAATTATAGGCTACCGGACGACGTACGTAGAGCGACAGAAATTCGACAGGACAAAGTTATGCTTCATAAATTATTTATCAATCGTAATTCAACACTGACTTTTTAGCATGCATTTGATCGAACTGTCTGCTTTTGTCTTTATTTCCGATTACATAAGTCTCTTATACTTTATACTTATACTTTTATAATGGCTAATATTGTTCATTAAAACTGACATTTAACAAAAAATGCAGAGTTGTGCTTGTCATGTTTCATTTTATTATAGAGTAAAGATGTATTATATACACAGTGCACATATAGCTTAAATCACATATTAATATGTTTTATTATTTTTAAAGTGAGTACGAAAAGAGAGTTGTGGTTTATATTTTGAAGAAAACAAAGAGGCAGTGGTGTTTGATATCACTTCCTTTTATTGTAATTATTGTTTTGTAACCCGTTACATGAACCACATTTTTGTCGCTATTAATATGTTTAACGTTAAATGAAACGGAAAAGAGGCAGTGCTGTTTGATATAAAATATTTCGTTTCACTGTAATGTTGTACATTTCCTGAACTACGTTTCTGCAGGTATTAATATGTTTAAATGAAAACGAAAAGAAGCAGAGGTGGTTGATATCATATTTCGTCTTATTGTAAATACATACAGTGAAGCAGTCTCAGGCACGTGCACAGGTAGGGCTCAACCTGTGCAGAGCACATGCCCTTTTTGTAATTACACTCGGAAGTGCCCTATTTTTGGGGGAGTTTTTTTTTAATAAATTAGGTTTGCTTTTTTAAATTCATTTTATTTTGATAGTTTTCAAATTCGCAATAAAATTTAGTTTAGTTTTTATTTGTTTCATTAACAATTTTGTTAGTTTTAATTTAGTTTCTATTTTGTGAACACATTTCTATTTAGTTTTTATATAGTTTAGTTTCAGTTTTAGTTTTTTCAAACAGAGATCACGATTTCCTCCCAATTCTAAACTAAGCAAACTAATGTGAGACAAAATATCAATTGCTGCAGTATAAAAGTGTTTAATTCATTTAAATGAATTATTAATCATTTAATGCATAATATTTGTATTTAAATATAATATATTTAATACAGCAATTTATAATATTAAATTTATAAAAAAGTGGTTGAATGAATAAATGACTTGCTCACAAATACATTACTGGATGAATCTGCGTTTTTGAACCAGTCTCTATTTAATGACAAATACATTTTTTAACAGTTAGCCTACTTGTTTCCACCTAGTGGCGAAACAATGCAATCGACACAAACGTTACTTGAAGCGCCAATTACTATCAATATTTATATCCAAACTATGATCTTTAATCAGACTATTACTGTGATAATATTTGAAAAGACTGTTTGTGAAGCAGTTTTTTTACATAAACATGATGACTGCTCTCTCTGTCAGCGGCAGTGCAAATACAGATTTGAATGTTTCGGTAAGACTTTTTCAAAGGTTTAATAGACATGGGGAATCGTTGTCATTTACAAATGAGATCGCTTGGGTGTTTGAATCTCTATCCTTTAAAGATTAATCAGCTCTAGTATATTGGTTGATCGCTTGTGTTACATAAAAAATGCCTAAAACTGATGCAGTAGCCTAGAATTAAAGCAGGTGCTGTTCAGGTCGCTGTCTTTATTTTTCTGCCATGGGGTGAGAACGTAATTATTACGAAAACGATTATTTATTTTTGATAATTATTATTTTATTTCAGTTAGTTTTTCAATAAAAGTTGTTAGTTTCATTTCGTTCTAGTTTTTCATTTATTTTTACGTTTTTATTTTATTTCAGTTTACGAAAATGTTTTCTGATCAATAGTTTTAGTCTTAGTTTTCGTTTACGAAAATAACCTGGGTTTGTGGAGGGGTTGGGGGGGGGGGGGGGGTTTCAGTTTCAGCACATGCCCCTCAAAAGGTCTGTGCACGGCCCTGCATAGAGTAAAGATGTAATATACACAGTGCACATATAGCTTAAATCACATATTAATATGTTTTATTATTTTTTAAATGAGTACGAAAAGAGAGTTGTGGTTTATATTTTGAAGAAAACAAAGAGGCAGTGGCAGTGCACTTCCTTTTATTGTAATTATTGTTTTGTAACCCGTTACATGAACCACATTTTTGTCGCTATTAATATGTTTAAATGAAAACGAAAAGAGGCAAAGGTGGTTGATATCATATTTCGTCTTATTGTAAATACATACAGTGAAGCAGTGAAGATAACCGGAGTTGAAAAGGCGAGCTGACTGATGTTATCAAGTACACTGCTGTTCCATTTGCAGAATTACAGGACTTGCAACCTCACGTCCTCGGGAGTTAGTTGTCCCAAGTCAAACTTCCAAGTCCGAACTACGAAGGACGCATGTCCGAACTTTGCGTACTTGGTATTGAGAAACGGCCTTGTGTGTAACTATCTAAGGCTGCATTGAAAGATAGCTTCGCGTCTGCTGCCATGCTGGATCCATATTTATAAACAAACTGCTTCGGTGAGTCGCATAGAAGGCATCATCGTCTTGCTGCTCCCTCCCCGTTCTGTGATTGGTTCCCTATCTGAGGTGAAAATTTGGTCCATGGTTTCCAGGCTGCCTAACAGCGTGAATAAAAAAGGTAGCATGGGGAAACCCAGGCTATGGGTTTAGCCTGCTGGGTCAGTTTATTCTGTTGTTTTTAATATTTTTACCCAGGTGCTGGGTAGTTTTTCTGCCCTCTTAAAAAAGCTAGGTTATTTATTTTTTAACCCAAATGCTGGTTCAGCTTGTTGGGTCATTTTATAGGGTTATTTTTAATATTTTTTTTACCCAGGTGCTGTGTAGTTTTTCTGCACTCTAAAAATGCAGTTTTTTGTTGTTGTAACCCAAATGCTGGGTTCAGCCTGCTGGGTAATTTTATTGGGTTGTTTTTAATATTTTTTAGCTAGGTGCTGGGTAGGTTTTCTGCACTCTAAAAAAATACTGGGTTATTTTGCTGGGTCATTTTACTGGGTAGTTTTAATTTTCTTTACCCAGGTGCAGGTAGTTTTTCTGCACTCTAAAAATGCTGGGTTATTATTATTTTTTAACCCAAATGCTGGTTAATTTTTTGGGGTTATTTTTAATATTTTTTTACCCAGGTGCTGGGTAGGTTTTCTGCACTCAAAAAAAATACTGCTTCAGTCCGTTCACCAACAGAGGTCGCCTTGCCATTCTGGCAAATTTTATTGTTATTTTAAAATATTTTTTCACCCAGGTATTGAGTAGTTTTTCTGAACTCTAAAAATGCTGGGTTTTTATTTTTTTTAACCCAAATGCTGGGTTCAGCCTGCTGGGTCATTTTACTGGGTTGTTTTTAATATTTTTACCCAGGTGCTGGGTAGGTTTTCTGCACTCTAAAAAAAATGCTGCTTCAGTCCGTTCGCCACCAGAGGTCGCCTTGCTATTCTGTTGACATTCACATTACACTGACTGTTGCACTACACCCTGGACTACACTTCCCATGTTCCATTGCACAGACTGCACTTTCACCTGTAACCAAACACCAACCGTATAAATACCAGGCCATTACAATTATTTAGGGCCGAGTATTGTATAGCGTTTAGCATCAGTGTTAGTATCTTTATGGAGCATATCCTTCCTTAGTCTAAATTCAGTCTTGTATTCTTGTCTAGTTATCTGTATCTTGATTCCCTGCCTGGCTTATCTCGTCCTGTCTGTTTCGCTGCCTGCTCTGGATCTCTCACCCATTTTGGATTATTCTTCGTCTTGCCGTTTGTAGCTCTGACTGTCTGTCTGGATTACCCGTTTGCCTCGCCCTTTTGGATTTCGTTCGCCGTGGATCTACCCTCATCTGTTATTTAGATTACTCGTGTCTTGCCCTCAATATACCTGTTTGCCTGTGTTGGTTCCTGCCTGTTTTGACTATGTTTAATAATAAAAGCATTTGGATCCTCCTGCTTCACATCTCTGTCGCTCTGTAACGGTATTTTTATTGGGTTATTTTTAATATGTTTCCCCCAGTTGCTGGGTAGTTTTTCTGAACTCTAAAAAAATGCTGGGTTATCTTTTTTAAACCCAAATGCTGGGTTCAGCTTGCTGGGACATTTTATTGGGTTGTTTTTACTATTTTTACCCAGGGGCTGGGTAGTTTTTCTGCACTGTATAAAATGCTGTTTTTTTTTTTAATCTAAATGCTAGATTCAACCTGCTGGGTCAGAGCACAGAATTTTTAATTTAATTTAATGTTAAAATATGTTCTCTAATCTCAGTACTGTTTGTTTGATCTGAGGTTCGTAATTCCCCCAGCGAACAACAGCCGGCTTAGATTTCACCGACACTCAAAAATAACTCAGCATGTGCTCTGTCCAATATTTACCCAGCGCTGGTTTGCCAGATTACCCAAGTTGGGTTGTTTTTAACCCAGCATTTTTTTAGAGTGAACTAATTTGTTAGTATCAGTTTTTAAAATTAACAAGCCTTCCCAACTAACAGGGAACATTTTCAGAATTTTGGTTACTGTTTTGGTGATATGGTCTTGAATTATGTTCTCAAAACGTTAGCACAAAAACATTGTTTATATACCGTTCATAATACATTTTTTTAAACATTTAGTTGGATTTTCATTTAACATTTTCTAAATGTTACTACTTGTTTCAGAATGTTTAGAGAATATTCAGAAGTAACATTTTCATGTTTACAAAATGATTAAATGGAATGTTCCCTTACTATTCGCATAACCAGTAAAAATTAATCAGAATGTTAGCAAAATGTTCTTAGAACATCTTGTTCGGTATATTATAGCCAAAAAAAAAAAAAAAAAAAAAAAAAACCATCATTGATTACATGTGGCAATTTGCAATTTAATTCCATTAAGAAATATTTTTTCATTTACTTCCATAGCTAAGAATCTGCAGCTGCTCATCTCATTCAAACACAAGCATATATTAACAGTACACATGTTCTTTGAGTTCCTCATGTGAGTCATTATGCTGAATCAGCTTTCACCATGCAACAACTTGGCACTTTAGATAGGATAAATCTTCACATGGCAGATACCGGCAATGTCTCCACCTCGGTTTGGCCCTTGTCTGTAGGTGGCTTAGCCACCACGTTCCTCCATTACTCTTCATATAAAGAGCATGACAGCGGCTGGGAGGCCTGCCGCCGTGCCTGAGGTTTCGTCCCGGCCTGGGGAGACACAACACTGGGCGTCTGAGTGAAACAAATTGTTTTCGGGGGTCCTCACCAATCAGGCCATCTCACACCTGCTGTAAAGCCCCCGCATAGAAAACCCCACGCACACACCCCAAATCAACCCACGCCGATTATTAGCCCTGATGTCTGTTTTTATTTGCTCTATTATTAAGTTTTTGTTCAGCCATCGCTGGGCCTCCATTTTTAATTGCACCTCCTGGGGACGCAGCGATGATGGATGTTGAGCAGAATAGCTGAATAGGACTGACCGCCATTGTAAACCGAAGGGTTTTGTCAGTGTGTATCTAGTGCAGTCTCAAAATGTACTCAAATGTATTTTGCAGACACTTTTTTAACAGGATTTTTGAGGTGTGTGTGTGTGTATGAAACAAGCTTTTCAGAAAAAGATACTGAACATTTTTTATTAAGTGGTGAGGTTTTGTGTATTGGGCCTCTTTGCCCCCTTCATCTGTTACTGTAAAGCAAGGAAATACATCTATATCTAGCTTTCTGAGTTGAAGATAAACTACAACACAAGTTATACCAAAAATGTTCCCCCTGAATGTGTCCAAACTTGCCTAAGAGAGCTGAACAAACAGTTAATTTGAGCTACTAAGCAATGGTGCAATTTAAACTCCCAGCAAGCATTGCAGCATCAATAAATTATGCAGTTACTTCTTTGCTAGAGCTTTGAGAACTCATCTTTTTGCTTAAGGATATTTGTCAGCATGTCTACATGCAAATATATCTTTTTTAAGATGTGTAAGATTGAAGTGTTTGTCAATTAGTATTTGTTTTTTCCAGAAGTGAACCTGATTTTTAAAGATTTTTGTTCTTTTATGCTCATCAAGGTTGCATTTATTTGATCAAAAATACAGAAAAAATAGAAATATTATGAAATATTATTATCGCTTAAAGGAACTATTTTCTATTTTAATATATTTAAAAATGTAATTTATTCCTGTGATGTAAAGCTGAATTTTTAGCATCATTACTCTAGTCTTCAGTGTCACATGATGACGTGTAAACACAGTATATTACATTATAATATATGTTTTTACATGTATGTGTCATAAAAAGAGAGAAGAGGGAGTGAACATTTCTGTGAACATTTGTTGCCGTCTGTCATTGACCTTCACAGTCACACACGCTCCAGCCACTAACCCTCAGCACGGCCCGGGAGCTTGAACCATGTCCATTTGATGTCCATTTAGACTCAGCAGATAAAAACGCACAGGAAGCAGATGAGGGGAAATGAGCCCTTTAATAGAGAGCCTTATAAAACAGGGAAAAAAGCGAGAGAAACTCAATCACTCAAAGTCTTATTTAGATGAGTTTAGTGGGATTTCAAACCCCGCCTGTGGCTTAAATTAGAAGTGTGAAATATAGTTTGTAGCAGAGATGAATTGCAGTATGCCTGGTATAATAATAAAGCTATGGAAGAGTATAAAATATGCAAAGTTTAAAGGAATTGTTTGAAATGGAATATTGTTAAATTGAGGTTTTAGGTCCAGGATGCTGATTGGTCAGTAAATGATTTATTTATTTGCATATTTGCATTTGTTCACATTAGTTAACATGAACTAACAATAAAATATTTTATTACTACATTATTAAAACCCAAAGTTGTATCTGTTAATATTATTTTACGGACCTGAACCAATATGAATATATATTTTAATAAATGTCCTGCTCATTTTTTAGTTAACTAATATTAACTAATGCTTATTGTTATAAATATAATTATAGTTATAAATATAAAATATGGACAAACCCAGCAATTGGGATGGTTTGACCCAGCGGTTCGGTTAAATGTTTAACCCAACCTTTCTGGGTAGTTTTATGTAACACAACTATTGCTTAAAAATTACTGTATTTCTTACTTAAAGTGAACCCTAAAGATTGGAAATGAACATTTATTAATAAGTTAAATACATAAACATTTAATAATAAACTTTTTTAATGGCTTAATAAATGTTCACTTTTTGATTATTGCTGATGGCTCTAGTAATTATATTAATTTGCAACCTATTTTGGGATCATTTTAAGCAAGAAATATAGTCATTTATTAACTATTATTAAACAATAGTTGAGTTAAGGGGAGACAATGCAAGCAAAAACTGTTTTTTTCATGCACACTTTATCTATTTGTGTCAATAGATTTCAATTACAATACATATTTTTAATAGCTGTTTTCTCAAAATGAGTTTTCTCCTACACTGAGCCATAAATCTTCACTTCAGTAGCACTTACACACCAGTGGCGTAGGCAGAAATTGTATTTTGGGCGGGCCATTGAAAAAGTGAACGGGCCTATATTTTTTCCTAGAAAAAATATTACTTAAATAATAATTAAACCTTAGAGAGTAGAAAAAATAATAGACAAACAAACTGCAAAAACACACCTTTATTTTGCAATATTCGGCAAAGGCAATAACAAAACACCGTCTAACCATCATGTTCAACAGTGCTCAATAAAGGCTGGATAAACCACCAGCATAGACAATAACCTGTTTATTTTATTCAGGTTAGTCAGCAGTGCAGAGCAGACAGTTCACCCGAAAATAAAGTAGGCTAAAAGTAAAAGAAATTAAAATAATGAAAACTCTCAGCAGAGAACGGTTTGAAATAAATAACAAACATTAAAGAAGCTTGTTTAGCCATTATTGTGGCGATGTTAATACACTGAATGCCGCCAGAACCCGCCGCTCAGAGAGTCTTCCTGTCGCCCTAGCAACCATAACAACCAATTAGGCCTAAAGAAAATATATTCGTATAAACCTGATTTTATTCGGCAATGAATAAATAAATCAGGTTTATATGAATATATATTTTTTAATACATTTGAATAATAAAAATAAACTAAAAATGTATTTTGATCAAACTTGCCTGGGTGGGCCAGGGAGTAATGTGGGCGGGCCAGTGCCGCCCTGGCCCATTACTGGCTACGCGCCTGTTACACACACCAAACTTTTCAGTTTTATTACTGTCTATATTCTAAATATTTCTGTATTTTCTAACTATTTTCTGAATTATGGGGTGACAAAAATTATATACTTAAAATTCCTTCTGTAAAAAATTTGACTCTAATATGTCAAAAAAATTAAACATGAATTTTGAAACTGACTTCTTCCAGTGTTTAGATTTTTGTCCTAGAAATGTATGCAAATTGGTGCATATTTTATTAAATAATGCATCATTTGCATATTTAAGGGGAGACACTGCAGGCACAACAGTTTTTACATGCACCTATCAAGTTTGAGATTTTCGGCTTTTTGTTTTTTTCATAAAATGTTTTTTCAGACTAGTGGAAAGAAAACATCCAAAAAACACTGTTAAGTGTTTCTTTTATATCACTTTATCTATTTGTGTCAATAGATTTAAATTACAAAGCATATTTTTAAAGGCCGTTTTCTCAAAATGAGTTTTTTCTCCTACACTGAGCCATAAATCTCCACTTCAGTCACACTTACACACACCAGACTTTACATTTTTATTTCTGTCTATATTCTTAAGGGTTTTACAGAGGGATTTGTTCATATATAATTTGCTTGATTTTATACAACATTTTATTCCCCAAAAAATGGTAAAAAATATAGTGTTTCCTGTCTGTTCTAAGTTTTTTCTGAATTATGGCGTGACGAAATGAGATACCCAAAATTCCTTCTGTAAAACCTTTTGACTCTAATATGTCAAAAAATTAAACAAGAATTTTGAAACTTACTTCTTCCAGTGTTTAGATGTTTGTACTAGAAATGTATGCAAATTAGTGCATATTTCATTAAATAATGCATCATTTGCATATTTAAACCCAACATTTTAGAAAACTTGTTATATAAAAAATGTTTGCAATTATCAATATAATCAATCAACTGGGTCCATAAGGTAATAACTATTTGTCATTTTTTTACCCTATTCACCTTAGTGTCTCGCCTTAAATAAAACTACCCAGAAGGTGTGGTTTTAACTGCTAGGTCAAAACAGCCCAATCACTGGGTTTGTCCATATTTCACCCAGTGCTAGGTTGTTTTTAACCCATAATTTACATAATGTTTAGTATCCTTAAATAATTAGCATAAAATGAAGAACCTGAACTTTAAGAACTTTAACAGTGTCATAGACTGTGCTAAAACAGGCTGATGAAATTCATCATGTGTCATATTCATCATTCTTATGAATAGGTGATTTGATGTGTGAAAGATGTTTTCCTGATTCTATGTAAATGATCTAACAGGGACAGACAGTGTTATCTTAAACACTCAAAGTGCTGTATAACAAAAGTGTGCATTTTGCATACAGTATGAGCCTTTTACTATTAACTTAATAAAAGCACATTGCCGTGTGGATTCTAATGCATCCGCAGAGAGTTTTAATATCAACTGTGATATTCTGAAGTTCACCCACGTTAATCTGGCAGTGAGAATGCCCGCGTGCATTAGTCAAACAATGACCTTTATTCCGGTTTATAAACCGTGATCAGTGTCTGATCTCAGTTCCCCCAACTTCAACAAAAGCCATACCTCTAAAGGCCTCGGCACTGAAAGACAGAGTGCCAGGGAAGAGGGAAGAGTGAGCGAGCGAGCGAGTTAGCGAGAGTGAAAAAGAGAACCACGCGCTCTTGTCTTTTCCAGTTTAGGGAGTCCAGATGGGAAGTCATTTTTTATTCGTCTTGAGGCAGCACTTCACATCTGCTGGCCCAGATGCCTAATGAATACGGAAGCAGGGCCGTGCTGTCGCCTCATTAATACTGCACTCGCACAGGGAACGGGGCCGGCCTGCACCCGCCATCCACCGCCGCCCCCCTCCCGCACTCCTCCCGGCCCCGCAGCCCGCTGGTGCAGAACCGCCGGCTCCCCGCTGGCTCCTCCGGGCCCGTGACCGGCAGCTGGCGCCTCGCTGTAACAAAGCTGCCGTGCTTTGTTGGGCCTAATGTGTCTCTGTGTTGTCACTTAAGGTCTTTATTGGTATTAATTGATAGGATCGACCCAAGTTTGTCTTTTTTGGTACTCCTTCTCTTTGAGGCGGTCGCACACATGTGCGTAGGAATCTATTCAAACAGGTGTCACTGCGAGGAGCACGAAACAGAGAGAGTTGAGAAGCTCAAAGCACACGTCTGTCAGATTTGACAGATTTCGCATTTTCCTCTGTGAATTAGAGATGTGTGTGTTAGACAGACGCCGAGGCTGGTTCTGTGACCTTTGCTTAATACGGCTGTTCAGTACTCTGGCTGTCGTTCAAGCCTGGGTGGGCAGAACACAAGAGATCAGAGTTAGTTACATATTCACTGGAACTCAAATGAGATGCCTTGACACCTCCAGTTCAGCTGGCACTAAAGTTTGGAGGCAAAATAGTCTCTGTATTCTCCAAGTAGGCTACTATCAATCATTACAATCTTTAGAAAATACACTAGATTGGCACTTTATGAAGGCACTTTCGATCCATTTAAAATAAATAAGTAAACAAATACACTAAACTGAATAATGTTCGGTTCTTATGGAAATTAGCTATGATTTTACTACAAAAAACCTCCTGTAATGTTAGTTAAACCATAGGCTAAACCCAACTATAGTTTTGATACACTTACCATAGTATTGTAGTAAAACTGTGGTTATAGAAGAATGTGGTAGTCAATACGCCAAAAAATATTATTACTATACTTTTACTACGATAAAACCATAACGTTAGTTAATTTTTGTGAGGGAGGATTCGCACTTGCATTCTTCTGTCGATACAGACGGAACGCTAGTAAAGTACTTAACCTTAAAATACTCTAAACCCTTCCTGGAAGTCTTTCCTAAAATAATTGTTCAACATCCACCGCAACAGTGATATTAATTCTCAAGTGGGAAACAGACGACGCGAACAAGGAAG
>NC_133376.1:17877986-17906080 GCF_049309525.1 Garra rufa
AGTTTCTTTCCTCTGCAGAACATAAAAGAAGTTATTTTGAAGGATGTTGGTAACTAAACAGTTGACAGTAGCCATTGACTTCCATAATATTTTTTTCCTTACTATGGAGTTCAGTGGCTACCGTCACCTGTTTGGTTACCAACATTCTTCAAAATGTCTTCTTTCATGTTTAACAGCTGATAGAAATTCATACAAAATTGGAACATGTAGAGGATGAGTAATGTTTTATTATGGTGAGTAGAATAATGGAAAAGCATATTTTTTAGTGCATTTGATATGTTCCAAAGATGTTAAAAGTTTTTCATGGAACCATCAATGCCAATAAAGAGCCTTTATTTTTAAGCATGTAGCATTTTTCTGTTGTTGTTTTTTTTTTGTGGTTATTTTTTTATATCCGAAATGATGTTGAAGGTAAATCTCTATTTTAAGTGTGAGAAGGGTTAAATAAGCCCTACTTCCTGCACTGCTCATTGTCAGTCTGTCATTAAACATGATGAACTTCCTGAGTAAGGGGGTCTTTTTCGTTAAGCATTTGACAATTTTCCACGAGTCTATGCCAAAAATCATATTCATACTCAGAGACAAGCTTCTTTCTGAAATCCCTGATGCCTGTTTGAGGAAAAAAAAAGCAGAAAGAGAGAGAGAGAGTGAGAGCGAGAGATCGGAGAACATGTTTTTGTCATTTGCATGAACCCAGGAAACACAGTGTTGTCCAGAGTCGGGTTATAACTCATTGCAGATCTGCAGTGAGGCGAGGCTAGGCTCTCTCTGTCCAGGCTGGCTTCAGTGCGATGTGAACTCTCCCAGCATTCCTCACCCAGGACCTCAGCGCAGTACAGGACTCCTGGATTACATGTAGGGACACACGTACACCTGCAAACACAGCGGGGCAGAAAGAATGTGAGGAAGAGAAATGAATATGTGGAAACCTGTTGTGATTTGTATATACTCCCCTCTGACGCTTCAGTCATCTTTCTCTCAACAATGTTGCAAGAAAGATCATTTTTTAAAAGAGCTTAACAAAAAATAGACCTGCATGTATAACATACGGTTTGTCAAGCATTTTTTATTTTAAAGAATGCAACTTTAAAGCAGAAGCGTGCAATTATCTTGATGTTAAAATACTTCTGACAGCTTAATGTGACAAATTTATGTTATTCGTGTGCACAGTAAAAATGAATACCATGCATTTGCGGTTTTAACAATTGATTTAACCCTAAAGCCTGACATATAAAATAATAGTCTGAAAATTTGAATGTTTGGAAATGGAATAGTTCAACTTTTAGATACAATATAAAAATAAAATGCATACTGGACCACAAAACCAGTCGTAGCACAGGTATATTTGTAGCAATAGCCATTGTATGGGTCAAAATTATAAATTTTTCTTTTATGCCAAAAATCATTAGGATATTAAGTAAAGATCATGTTCCATGAAGATATTTAATAAATTCCCTACTGTAAATATATCAAAACTTAATTAGTTATATGCATTGCTAAGAACTTCATTTGGACAACATTAAAGGCGATTTTCTCAATATTTCGATTTTTTGCACCCTCAGATTCCAGATTTGGCCAAATCTTGTCATAACAAACCATACATCAATGGAAAGCTTATTTATTCATGTTGCAAACATCTCAATTTCAGAAAATTGACCCCTATGACTGGTTTTGTGGTCCAGGGTCACATGTTTTTAGTATCATATTTGATACATCAGCCTTTTATGGCTCATATAGTACGATATAGGAGAAGATAATATGGCGCTGATACGCAAGGAGGGAGATATTCAGAGGCCCAAACTGAGCAAAAAAATGCAATTTGGTGCAGTCTGGGATGTTTATATGAACAAAAAGTAAGATGCAATTCTGAGATGAACTCCTTGTAATGTAAATGCATATAAATATTTTCCACTAATATGTCTTAATATGATATCCAAATGCTAAAAATGCTACAACTTTCCTCAAAATCCTTACATTTTAACATAATAATAAAAAAGGATGGATAATCAAGTCAATCTGTCAAGTATTTATCTTAAATTATTATACCACAAAAAGTAATTTTTGTGTTTACTTCATAAAAATCAGTGAAAATTTCACAGCAAAAAGCCTTTTACTTGCTAAAACATATCAATCAGACAACAAAAGGCATGTGTACAACAGGTACGTTTTTATAAAAGTTGTGTATCAAATATGATACAGTAGGCTTTATATGCTTAAAATATTACAGAAAGAGAAAACTCTGATACACAAAATTACTGTCTATGAATGTTTGGTGAATAAAAAGTCTCAGGATCTTCTTGAAAACTTTAAAGAAAAATTTTAATTATTTTAATCATTTTTTAATGATTTTTTAGGCAAAGGCATGTTTCATATCATTGCATATGTGACCCTGGACCACAAAACCAGTTATAAGGGTACATTTTTGGAAATCGAGATTTATACATCATCTGAAAGCTGAATAAATAAGCATAGGAAAGTTAGATAAAAATAGGACAATATTTGGCCGAGATACAACTATTTAAAAATCGTGAATCTTGAGGGTGCAAAAAAATCTAAATGCTGAGAAAATAGCCTTTAAAATTGTCCAAATGAAGTTCTTTGCCATGCATATTACTAATCATAAATTAAGTTTTGATATTTACGGTAGGAAATTTACTAAATATTTTCATGGAACATGCTTTTTACTTAACAACCTAATGATTTTTGGCATAAAAGAAAAATCAATAATTTTGACCCTACAGTACGATGTATTTTTGGCTACTGCTACAAATATACCAGTGCTGCTTCAGTCTGGTTTTGTGGTCCAGGGACGCATATCATCCAGTAATGATAATACTTTGAAAGGCCAGAGGAAATTGGGGTCATTGTTAAAATCTCGCCGATGCTACATCCAACATGTATTAGGACCTTAACACAGACCAGGAGGTCTACTTTTACTATAAAAACATACAGTAGATGTACAGTGATAATGTACATGCAGTGATACAGATGAAGTTTGAGTGTTAGATTAGATGGCGTCAGTCAGAGCAGCGCCTGAGGCCTCCTAGAAGATAATGATAATTGCAAGAGTGTTCGGGCCTTGAAACCAGGCTTTCCATTATTTGCCTGTCTGAGCACTGCTTTCTTTGCTGACAGGAGGCCCATCAGGTACCAGAGAGAAGGAACGTCAGTGTTTATAAGGATGGAGAAGATTTCACAGAACGTGGTAAATCACCAGGGACACAGAAGCACCAGCGCATGTTCTTGTCCTCGGGTTAAAAAAATATGAATCCAGGTTTCTGTAAGCCTGTGGCGTTTGGACCGTGTTCAACATCTGCCTTCAACTGGTGCTTTTCCACCTTTGTGTGTAGAACAGAAACTTGAAATGTGTCAAGAACAGTGTCTTATTAAACTTCAGCTCACTCTTTTGTTGTTGTTCTGAAGAAGATGAAGGGGGGGGGGGGGGGGATCACGTTGGACTCGTCTTGTATCAACATAGTAGCTCCCAGTCAAAACGGAGTCTGTCACAGGGTTGTTTTTTTTGTCCTCCACCTCTCGAGGGATTCAAATCACCCAGAGCATTTTCTCTCGTCTCTCCCTCACATCTCTACCTCGCTCCCACGAGGGAGTGTCGACACAAAGCAGATCTTTTCACGTTAATAACAAAGCCGAGACGGAGTGTGTTATGGTTATTGTTTCATCCGAGAACCGTGTTGTTTAATTTGAAATGCCTTTTGGGTTTCACTGGAAAAGAATGTTTCAGAAGGACAAAGAAAAAGTTAAGAAAAACAGAGGCTGCATAATTCATCAGCCATACATGTAGAAATCTTTTATTTATTCTGCATTTACCTTTGACATGGTTTATTGATGTCAGATACTTGGAGGCACTGCAGGTGCAGGGCCCAGAAAGAGAAACAATTTAAGTAACTTTTGAAATGACAAAATGTCAGAATCTGCATTTGGTTAGAAGCGAAAAATAATTACTTGAGTCTACGCTGCATATTGAAACCCTGATTATCATCTTTATAAAATAAACTTTAATATACTCCATCAGAAACTTAAAAAGTAATAAAAATCGTGACATATATTAAATGAGAAAATTACTACGGACCTTTTTGACATCCTTTGGGTGAATATAAACTGTCAGAAATATGTTTACTTCACTAAGAAAGAAAGAAATATATGTAATTTTCACAACAATAACATCACATCATACACACACATATACAGAGTACATATACAGGTATGTGACCCTGGACCATAAAATCAGCCATAAGGGTCAAATTTTTGAAAAGCTGAATAAATAACCCTATTGTTAGGATAAGACAATATTTGGCCGAGATAGAACTATTTGAAAATGTGGAATTTGTGGGTACAAAAAAATCCAAATATTGAGAAAATTGCCTTTAAAGCTGTCCAAATGAGGTTCTTAGCAATGCATATTACTAATAAAAAGTTCTGATATATTTATGGTATGGAATTTACAAAATATCTTCATAGAACATGATATCCTAATGATTTTTGGCATAAAAGAAAACAAATGCACACACACACACACACACACACACACACACACACACACACACACACACACACACACACACACACACACACACACACACACACACACACACACACACACACACACGTTGGGTTTACATGTTTTATGGGGACATTCCATAGGCGTAATGGTTTTTATACTGTACAAACCGTACTTTCTATCGCCCTACACCTACCCTACACCTAAACCTAGCCCTCACAGGAGATTGTGCACACTTTTACTTCCTCAAAAAAACTAATTGTGCATGATTTATAAGCCTGTTTCCTCATGGGGACCTGAGAAATGTCCCCACAAGGTCAAAATCTATTGGTATTCCTATCCTTGTGGGGACATTTGGTCCCCATAATGTGATGAATACCAGGTACACACACACACACGCACACACACACACACACACACACACACACACACACATTACAAAGCCACAGTAACAGCAAGCACACAACACAAAAAGAGAACACAAACAAACAGCCCATGTCTGTAAATTAACAGATAAATCAACAAGTCTTATTTTTAAAAAATGCATTTTGGGTTGAAAATAACTTTGAATTAACTAGCGCAGAGAAAGCAGCACAAGCCATTTAAAATTCACAGCCCTTAGCTAAAGCGGAGAAAGATTCCTCTCCTTTCTTTGTCTTTATTAACCTCAGTTTCCAGTCCCGGGCCTCTGCGCTCAGAGCCTGTGGGAGACCTAGACATCCATCCCGGATCTCCCCAGAGCCAGAATGTGCTGGACCTGATCGATTCTGACTTACAGCTCTATAGATCAGACCTGCTTTTGGCTCCCCCAATGCAGCACCTCTACCTAAACACACCATCAACAGTGTCTCGCTCACAGCATACAGTATATACGGTCTCCATGAACATACAGTGTGTTGCAAAAGCAGCCGAACTGTCTGAGGATTTAGTTTTATTGTGGAAGTACAGTGTCGTATTTTTCTGGCTTTGTTCGAAATGCTGAGATGCAATTCATCATCAAGGACTATAAAAATTATTACTGACATGGCTCTTGGATGGAATGTAGCTCTTGGATATCTTTTGCTAAAACTTTATTTAAGATTAGCCATGAATCAGCGTGAAATATTCGGGCTGAAATGGACTGTGACGGTGTGTTTTCCTGGAGTGATATTTACTAAGAGACTGTTTGTGATGGCAACGTGCCTCCACAGGGGGGCCAGAGATGACACCATTTACTTTCGAGCAAACATCTCTCTCTGTCACCGTCTGCATCTGCGCCTCTTCCATCTCCAACATTTGTCTTGATAGGGCTAGGGTAGAGGCTTTAGAGGCCAAAAACACACCTGTCTTCGTAATTGCTGGGCTTAGAAGGTGGCGGATTCTCTCGAAGCATTAGAAATGAAGGGGTGAAGGCACAGATGTGTTTATCTATTCACGGCTGTGCGGTGCTGCTAATTGGGAAGGCTTGCCATTTGGAAATGGGCAATAGCCTGTGGGCATGTTCAGCAGGCTGCATCAGTGTGGACTATTTCAAACAATCTACCGCAGTGCGTCGTTCAGGCATGGCTCCCCTTTGCCCTGTGGAATCTTCCTTCACATTCTGATTTCCTCCACCATTCTTCTGCTAGAAAATCTCAGTCTCATAAGGGAAACATCATTCTAGCTACTTCTGCATCAAAAATCAAACAAACAACAGCAACAAAAAAACCCCACACCTCACTTTGACATTCACACATAATTTCAGAAGTGACCTGCTTAAAGCAAATGTGATTGCAGTTCATATTTAATACTTTAATACCTAATATTTTAATACGTAAATTTGAAATTGTGCAGCCCTAGTAGTAAGTCATAGAAATAGCTGATAAAAAAATAAAAGTAAATTTATTTACTGGAATGCAATAAGCAATTTTTTTGCATAAACTTTTGATTGAAAAAACAATGTCAAAAGACAATTATTGACATTAAAACTAAAATCTCATGTTAAGCACCAAACAAGTGTAGATTTCTTTTTCTGATTTAAAAATATACATAAATAGATAATTTCTTGTAAAATAATCCAAGACCAACTATCATACTGTCCTACTAACGCTTAATTTTACTGGCCTTTCAGTCTCTTCCCTTTTTGTTGCATAAACAAAAAAGTCTGTAAAAAGTCTGTTCCTGTAAACAGAAACCTCTTACGACAATATGTGACCCTGGACCACAAAACCAGTTTTAAATAGCACGGGTATATTTGTAGCAATAGCCAAAAATACATTGTATGGATTAAAATTATATTTTTCTTTTATGACAAAAATCATTAGGATATTAAGTAAAGCTATGTTCCATGAAGACACTTTGTACATTTCCTACCATAAATATATGAAAACTTAATTTTTTATTAGTAATATGCATTGCTAAGAACTTCATTTGTTCAACTTTAAAGGCAATTTTCTCAATATTTAGATTTTTTTTGCACCCTCAGATTCCAGATTTATAAATCTCGGCCAAATATTGTCATATCCTAACAAACCATACATCAATGGAAAGCTTATTTATTATTATTGTATAAATCTAAATTTCAGAAAATGTACCCTTATGACTATTTATGTGGCTCAGGGTCAAAAATGTCATCATATCGCTCTTCTTCGCTGATCGTAACAGCTCAAGAGCGCCTCTCTCTGTGCGTATGAATGAAACACACATCGCGACAGCGTGTTTACATACTGAACGCCCACGAAGTCGGGATTATTGAGTGGAATATGAGCATAAACAATTATTTGCTTAACGAAATGTAAAGTAAATATCTCAGAATCCAACATTTCTTTGAATGTGCACACCGCTGGACTAAAGCCCTCAAGGCTCAAGAAATACTTGATTTGAACATGGTGCGTACTGCTTTATTACATTAGTAATTGCGTTTTGATTAGTACCCTAAAACAAATGTATTTATTACTGTATTACCTCAAAATGTACAAAAATATTGACGCTGGCCTGGATTTAGCGGTGGGAGAAACAAAGGTTTTCAAAGCTCTGAGTCAATTGAACCAGTTGCTTCATATAACGATTCACTAGTTTCGAAGCACTGGACTCGGCTGCGGCCTCTGCTGGTCTTAACGGTGCTAATTCAATAAAAATTCTGCTTAAACTTGTATAATGACACCTTTAACAAATCAACTGTAGTCTACAAATAATAATTAAATAGCATTACATTAATGTTCGAGCTCCAAACCACTGATTTAAAACAAAAGATTCACACATGTTTTGAAGCTTTATGAATCAGTGTTTCGAAAGCTTAAAGGAGTAGTTCACTTTCAGAACAAAAAATTTACAGATAATGTACTCACCCCTTGTCATCCAAGATCTTCATGTCTTTCTTTCTTCAGTCATAAAGAAATTATGTTTTTTGAGAAAAACATTTCAGGATTTCTCTCCATATAATGGACTTCTATGGTGCCCCCGAGTTTGAACTTCCAAAATGCAGTTTAAATGCAGCTTCAAAGGGCTCTAAATGATCCCAGCCGAGGAAGAATGTTCTTATCCAGTGAAAGATCGGTTATTTTCTAAAAACATTTACAATTTATATACACTTTAATGTCTACACAGAGTATACACAAAGCTAGACAAGACGAGCATTTGAGGTTAAAAAGTGTAGATTGTAATTTTTTTTACAAAAATATTACCAATCGTTTTGCTAGATAAGACCCTTTTTCCTCGGCTGTGATTGTTTAGAGTCATTTGAAGCTGCATTTTGGAAGTTCAAACTCAGGGGTACCATAGTAGTCCATTATATGGAGAGAAATCCTGAAATGCTTTCCTCAAAAAACATAATTTCCTAATGACTAAAGAAAGAAAGAGAAGAACTTCTTGGATGACAAGGGGGTGAGTACATTATCTGTAAATTTTTGTTCTGAAAGTGAACTACTCCTTTAAATTGCTGCGGTTTTGTAATTGTATTATTGTCTATTGTAGATGATATGTTTTTTGACAGCGTAGGATGTACCAAATACAAATAAATGGAAACAAACAGACATTGAATGGTTGGGGTGCACCAGCAGATAGAGGGTTTGCACTTATTTCATGATTTGGTCAGTTACCTTGATGCACGGCGATACTCCTCTGTAAACAACAGCATGGACTGCATGGTTAATGTACTACTAAATACGTTTTATTTATTTATGCTGTATAAACCACAGTAAAAACAATGTGTGGAAGCTGCTAAATCATATATAGAAAAGGACTTAGTAAGCAGCAAAGGGCGCAATATTTTGACAAACTAAAGTTAATGGGTGGTAAGATACGTATGAGCAGTATTAATTAAGATATAAGCCTAATATTTCAGCTACCTGACCGGAAATTATAAGAACAAACACGAATGTTGTCAAGATTCTTGCCCTGGAAATCCTGGTTTAGTTTGGCCAACCACAAACGCCTTTTGTTCCTCAGACAGTTTTTTGCACTCTTCTCCTTGATTTGAACTTTTGTCAGTCTATAGTACCGGTACTCCAAATGTTTTTTTCCCAGTCTGACTGATTAGTACAGCCCAAAACATGAGAATAATTGACAATTTTCACTAGCAATAATCAGCAAAATATGCAAGTTTTGTTCTGTTCATTGGCATTGTTTACGTTCAGTGCCGCCAACATCGCCGATTAATGACGTGTCGTGAAAACTGTATTGTCTGTCAGAAATGAGAAGATTGGATTATTTTTGACAGAGTAACATGCACCAAATACAAATAAATGTAAACAAACAGCAGACATTGAAGGTAAGGTTTGGGTGAACCGACAGGCTATTTTTACAGTTTAGTAATGGTAAAGTGATGCAATCCTCCGAAACCAGGTGATTAAATTTGAAATGTGAAACATGAGAAGGGTGCAGGATAAAAAGAAATGTTAGGAAATGTAAGGTGATCCAAAAAATACTTGATTCTTTGATTTCAAGGCATGACTTGGATTGGATTGGAATCGACTACACCGAATGGGAATCGACTAAAGCAGGCATTTTGATTGACCCCAATGTTTTGATTCTGTTTACAAAAATGACTCGTTCAGATCCGTTCACTTCATTCGGCTACAGTAGGTTGTTACACCAACAAGATTCTTTCTGAGTATTTTGAGTGAGTCTTTGACTCATTCATTTGCAGCATTTCCTCAAAACACTCTTTAATTTAAAATGCAGATTTTATGTTACATGCAGAATAGAAACATTTATATGCTTATTTGTGACCCTGGATGACAAAACCAGTCATAAGGGTTGATTTTTTTAAAACAGAGATTTATAAATACATAAAAGCTTTCCATTGATGTATGGTTTGTTAGGACAATATTTGGCCGGGATACAACTATTTGAAAATCTGGAATCTGAGGGTGCAAAAAAATCCAAATATTGTGACCTGGCGTGACATTTCCTTGAGGTAGTGTGTTTGATTACATCTTATCTGGTATCAGCCAATGAGACTCCTTGTCCAGCAGTCACATGACATGCCGTTACACTTCTCTGCAGTTCTTGCCTCTTCCCGGGGGCATGGAGTCTGACACAACACCTCATCTGCTCTCAGCTCCACAGTGGTGCTCACAGTGAATATTTAACCCTGCGTTATCGCCTCTGTAGAGATGCCCTAATTGCAAAAGAGGTGAGGCCTCTGTCACCCCACCACACCAGCGGCGCCGCTTTGATAACACTCTTGCTTGGTTGCAGACACAGTCAGGCTAATTAACCTCTCTTGATTAGGGCAATTATCTCCCACACTTTGCGGATAATCCCAGCGCAGAGCAGAATATACTTCCTTTAACCACGGATTGCCCCCACAATGCACAGGGAAAACAGGGGCATGTAGTGGAGATTGATGGGATTGACTTGAATTTTTTTTGTTTCACTGAATGCCTGAAGTTGCAGGTCATTTTTTTTTTTCAGAAATGTTGCATAAATGTGATTATTGTTTTGAGATATGATTATTTAAAAAAAATTTCCAGGCCTTTTTTTGGTGAAACGGCAACAGCTGTGTTGTACAGTCGTGGCCAAAAGTTTTGAGAATGACACAAATATTAGTTTTCCCAAAGTTTGCTGCTAAACTGCTTTTAGATCTTTGTTTCAGTTGTTTCTGTGATGTACTGAAATATAATTACAAGCACTTCATACGTTTCAAAGGCTTTTATCGACAATTACATGACATTTATGCAAAGAGTCAGTATTTGCAGTGTTGGCCCTTCTTTTTCAGGACCTCTGCAATTCGACTGGGCATGCTCTCAATCAACTTCTGGGCCAAATCCTGACTGATAGCAACCCATTCTTTCATAATCACTTCTTGGAGTTTGTCAGAATTAGTGGGTTTTTGTTTGTCCACCCGCCTCTTGAGGATTGACCGCAAGTTTTAAGATTTGGGGAGTTTCCAGGCCATGGACCCAAAATATCAATGTTTTGGCCCCCCCACCACTTAGTTATCACTTTTGCCTTATGGCACGGTGCTCCATCGTGCTGGAAAATGCATTGTTCTTCACCAAACTGTTGTTGGATTGTTGGAAGAAGTTGCTGTTGGCCAAATTGTGAGTGAGCCCACTCCCTTGGATGAGAAGCAACCCCACACATGAATGGTCTCAGGATGCTTTACTGTTGGCATGACACAGGACTGATGGTAGCGCTCACCTTTTCTTCTCCGGACAAGCCTTTTTCCAGATGCCCCAAACAATCGGAAAGAGGCTTCATTGCCCCAGTCCTCAGCAGTCCGTTCGCCATACTTTTTGCAGAAGATCAATCTGTCCCTGATGTTTTTTTTTTTGGAGAGAAGTGGCTTCTTTGCTGCCTTTCTTGACACCAGGCCATCTTCCAAAAGTCTTGGCCTCACTGTGCGTGCAGATGCGCTCACACCTGCCTGCTGCCATTCCTGAGCAAGCTCTGCACTGGTGGCACTCCGATCCCGCAGCTGAATCCTCTTTAGGAGACGATCCTGGCGCTTGCTGGACTTTCTTGGACGCCCTGAAGCCATCTTAACAATGCAGTGGAAAGTTTTTTTCAGGATTAAGTTAATTTTCATGGCAAAGAAGGACTATGCAATTCATCTGATCACTCTTCATAACATTCTGGAGTATATGCAAATTGCTATTATAAAAACTTAGGCAGCAACTTTTCCAATTTCCAATATTTATGTAATTCTCAAAACTTTTGGCCACGACAGTACATCAGATGATAATGTACATGTGCTTTTATGGCAATTTAATGGTAATTTTTTTTATTTTTATTTTTTGCTTCCATAACATGTCTTCTTTTAGACTAGTGGAAAGAAAACGTCCAAAATATACATTTAAATGTTTATTTTATTACATTTATATTAGAGTTTATTGCATTAGCATTGAGAACCTAAGGTTAATAGAGCAGAAAAACTGATGGTTTAAAGCAAAATCCTCTTCTTTATTGCACTGGAGAGGGTTTCGTGTGCTTTCCTTACATTTTATGAAATAGAATACACAAACCAGCAAAAATGACACCTTTGCTAAAGCAGAGGTGAAACATTTCCCAATTAGAGCAAGTGTTTCGAGCACAGAGGGAAATGAAGCATATCACTTGATCAAACAATAAGATGAGAAGGGGCGAGAGAAAGTGAATAAAGAAAAGAGCAGTGCAGAGGTAAAGAAAACAAGTGCGAGCTGGTGTAAATGAGTGCCGACAGAAAGCGAGGGCCTGCTGTAAACGGGAGGAGACAAAGCGCTTTGCATTAATATTCATGGGCCAGGAGAGGCAGATGCGTCTGACATCTGTGTGATGTCAGCGTGTTGTCAACACATTGTTAGCGCCACAAATGTGCAAACAGATTAACAGCCCGCCGAGCCACGCTGCAATGCATTCATGGAGTGCGAAAACGCTCAGCCCCCTTGTTTTAGAGGAGAGGAAGCGACATCTCGTGTGCCGCTCCATCCTGTCTTTTGCAGGATTCGTCTGCCGCCGAAGGTGCTCGATGTGCCAAGGTGGCACCTCACAGTGGCCCTACCACCAGTGTGTGTCCTTGTGGCTACACACTCCAGAACAGCAGTGAAACTTTGAAAAGTTGATTGCTATGTGTTTCATTTATGGCAGAAATGTTTTACACGCATACTTTGTATGATATTGTAATAAAATATCATAATACTCCAGTATGATATGTAAAAACAACTTTGCGTTAGATATTTGTTAGTTGATTTTGTGGTGCTTTTTGATGTTTATTGTTTGTTTTTTTTGTGACCCAACATGGCAACATTGGCTTAACCAATCGAGTGAGTTTAAGGTGGGACTATTGGTTTGTACAGATCAAAATATCAAAAAGGTATATCAAAATACCTTTTTTTGCCAACAACATTCTAATTGCAAATATTTAATCATATTATACACTGCAAATTAGATTTTTAAAGTTGCAAATATTATTACTGGAGCATGATTTAAGAGTAATACTATTACTAATACTAGAAATAATACTATTTCAGGTTTTCTATTTTAAAATTTCTGAATTAATTTAATGCGTTACCTGCTGTTTTGCGGTAAATGTGAAATGCATTAGCAGTTTCTAAGTGAAAATTGTTTTTACACATTTTTTTAGTGCCTGATTTTTATTTAGATATTTATTAATTTTTGTGAAATTGAAACTTTTTTTGTTGTTGTTGCAAAAAACAGTTCCTGATTTAATTGTATTTTAATTTTTGTGAAATTGACTAACATTTTTTTTGTTGCAAAAAATATATCATTACGGACAAATTTTATTTGAGTACATTTTACGAAAAAATACTATTTCAGGTTTTTTACTTCGAAATTGCTTAATTAATTCAATGCCTTACCTGCTGTCTTGTTGTAATTGTGAAACTAAATAGCAAATAGCTTTTTTAAAAGAAAATTGTTTCAACACCATTTTTTTAATGAAGTAGATGTTTTAGCAGCCTGATTTTTATTTATATATTAATTATTTTTTTTCAAATGGACTGACACTTTTTTAAAAATGATTATTAACATTACTGATTTAATTGATTTTTTATTTGTGTACTTCAAAATCGCTTAAGTAATTTAATGCATTACCTGCTGTTTTGTTGTAATTGTGAAAGATGCAAATAGCAATTTCTACGTGAAAATTGTTTCTACACCAATTTTAGTGTAGTAGATGTTTTAGCAGTGCCTGAGTTTTATTTATATATTTATATTATTATTATTTTTAAATGGACTGACACTTTATAAATGTTTTTGTTGTTGCAAAAAACAGCTCCTGATTTCATTGTATTTTTATTTTTGTGAAATTGACTAACATTTTTTTGCAAACAACATTCGCATTGCAAATATATCATTACAGACTAATTTTATTGGAGTACATTTTACGAGAAAATACTATTTTAAGTTTTCTACTTCAAAATTGCATAAAACTGCTGTTTTGTTGTAATTGTGAAATTCAGTAGCAATTTCTAAGTGAAAATTGTTTCTCCAATTTTTTTTGTGCACTGAAAAAATTCATCAATAGAAAGCTTATTTATTGAGCTTTCATATGATGTATAAATCTCAGTTTTGTCAAATTTAACCTTATGACTGGTTTTGTGGTCCAGGGTCACATATATATATAAAAAAACAGGAACTGCTAAAACATCTACTGCACAAAAACAAATTGTGCAGAAAATTTTTTTACTTAGAAATTGCTACTGAATTACAACAAAACAGCAGGTAATGCATTGAATTAATAATGCAAGTCGAAAACCTGAAATAGTATTTTCTCATTAAAATTGGGTCCAATACAGTTTGTCTGTAATGATATATTTTCAATCTACATATTAGTAAATTTCCCAAAAATAAAAATAGAATTAAATCAGGAACTGTTTTTTGCCCCAAGAAAGTGTCCATTTTATAAAAATAAATATATAAATACAAATGTGGCACTACTTTTTGTGAAATGCACAAAACACATAAATAATAATAATATAATTATTTATTTTAATATTCTATTTTTATCAGTTTTGTGAGTTGGACTGAAAAAAATTTATGCAAACATTTAAATTGCAAAAATTTCAGTGGATTACATGTTTAAGAAGTGCCTGAATTTTATAATAATTGAGAGTCATGAGTCACATGATTCAATTCAGGTCATTGGCTCAGAACATCATGTCAGCAGAACAGCGCTGTCCTGCTCCAGCCAAGCAAGTGCCATTGAGATTAGGAACATCAACGTATATCTTTCTCCAGATATTATTGCCCCCTTGGGTATTAAGCACAAGTGTTCCGAAATAATATGATGAAAAATACTAAAGAGGGGTTTTCTGAGAGGCTCAGCAGCTGTTGACGCAATGTGTTTTTGATGGAAACGCCGGACTGAGGTTGGGTCGGTGGTATTGAGGTGTGTCTTAGCGTGGGGAGTGCACTTGAACAGACAATACAGGCCTGTATGTGTATTTGTATGTTTGCGCGTATGTGTGTGTTGAGTGCAAATGCACTCAAAGGAGCATGTGTGGGTTTGGCGAACACTAGCCAGACAAACCTCTCTTCATTCAACCCACGCTAAAAAAACAAGGACATTCCAGCCACTCCTTGCTCTTGGCAGATATGCCTTTGTCTATTTTGGAGACCCTCTCTTGTTCAAAACATATTTCCGAAACCATAAACTAATTTTTCAGCCCCTAAAACCTCTGGAATGAGGACACAACTACCCAGGCCGGGAGCGCTTTCCTTTTTCTGATAAGTTGCACCGTGAGAATTGCTCTTTAAATAAAGTAGCCCTAATGTGTCCTCTGGGTTTTGGGTAACGACTCAAACTACTGATCAGAAACGGGAATTGGGACCTGCGAGAATCAATGATTTCTGCTGATTTAGAGACTTGTGATGGAGAATTGGATATAGCCGAGCCGACAGGTACATGTCGGTAATTGAGTTCAGGTCATTAGGAGTGTCCTCTCAGCCGGCTACGGTCGCCGCTTAACAATGACAATACGAATCCACTGACTCACGTACTGTAATTTTGTTAAATAAAACCTCTCTCTTCAGGGTCTCGGACTCTGACTTCACGAGAAAGCCGCTGACCTCTATCGCCCTAAACGTGGGCCGCAACAATGAGTCTTTGAGCGCAAGTGCAGCCGGCTGCGTGTAAAGGGTCCCTCAAGGCAGCCTTCTCAATATGTCAACACAGAGCACACCAGGATTTTCAAACAAACATGTACCAAACGTAATAACAACATTAATGAGCCCCCCTCCCTCGCAGCACCTAATCCAGCTCCCCTTTTCCCAAGCCTCTCCGCTGAGCCGCCGAACTTAATGTGTTTTAAAAGAAATACAATTAAGTGCATGAGCTCTAGCTGCCTTTTCTCCTCTCTTAATCTTTCTCTCGGTGTGTTTTAATCAGGAACCTCCGTTTTCGGTTTCCCTAGAATCGCCTGGCTGAAGACGTCTTTCTCATTACGATGGCCGTCTTGTGATGTATTTTCTAAACATGCTCCTCAGGGGGGCGGGGGGGGGGGATATTTGCGCTCCTCTAAAATCCTCATGAGGAGGTGACCTTTAACCGCACCCGGACTGTGGGTCTCGGGCTGCAGGGACGTGAAAGGATGTTACAAGAACGCTACTGATTAGTAAACTGCTTTGCAGTCTCATGTGGCCTTCTCTTGAAAGTTTTGAAATAACTTCTGAGCTGAATGTCAGATGTTCAAAGAAAATCGATAGCTTACAGTCTTTGGAATAAATAAGGATGCAGGCATTACTTGAGGACTCTTTCCCATGTAAGTCACTAGCCTAAATGTTTAGGGACTAAACAGCTCATGATATTTAATTTTTTTTATTTATTTTTTAAAAACTTTTGGTCCAGTTTAATGTTCGAAGATAGTTGCAAACATTGTGCTGCTGTCAAAACATTGCTTCCCATTCTTCATACATACACTGTAAAAAGTTTTCACCAGATTCAACTTAAAAACCTAAGTTCAGCAGCTGACTTAATATTTTAAGTCTTTATTTTGGTCTGGATTTTTCTCATAGCAACCTGCTCAAGAGCATGTCAAACACACTGTAAAAACGGATTATATCGCTCATTTTAATTAGAAATGAAGCTTACTGGATGTCTGTCCCAGTTGCGCCATCAGTCCTGTTGAAGTAGGTGAAATAGTACTTTTATATTATTATAAGAATATTTTAGTGTCTGCACTGGTCTTAGGATATTCATTCTCACTAGCTTGAGATGTATTAGGCCCTCTATCCACCTTATTCTTCAACACGTAAGTAAGCCTATGGGTGACACTTCCGGTTCATTAGCCACTATAGGGAAATAACAAGAAGAAAACAATGTGCAGTAAACGATAAAACTGTTTGCACTACAAACCAGTGTATAATTAAGATAATAGATTCAAATAATAGGGTAAGACATACCAATTAACAATATAAAGCAGCAAAACAAGGTGTTTTGTACAGCTAAAAAGCTGGACGCGGATAAGACCGGAAGCCTGACCCATAACATTTACAAATGGCTGCACCCACTATTATGGAAAAAATAAGGTGGATCGGCTACATGATAGGGCTGCACAATTAATCGAATTTCTAATCGCGATCACGATTACGGATGCCACAATTGCGTAATCGTCCAAAGCCGCGATTACAAAAAAAACTTAAAAAATTAATAAATTAATTAAAATTAATTATTCAGCATGCTTAAGAGGCGTGTTTACAGCATGTCACGTTGTGAGGGGAGAATCGATATTTTATCCTGGGCACATCAAAATACCGAGCATAATTATTTCTAACAAATTATTCAGAATTTTAAATGCATTTTAAGATAACTTTTCCCATCAGCTAGTCACAATGCACAACACTGTTGTATGCTGCGTCAAAGACGCGTGTGCCCTCTGATGTAAACAAGCATGGATGAGAAGCACGTGGCGGAGCACGTGAGAGATCGAAGTATCCGAAATCGCATGCTTCCCTACTATACAGTACGCGAAAAACAGTATGTGAGGCGAGTAGTATGTCCAAATTCATAGTATTCGAAATACAGAAGGCGAGAAGTACCCGGATGACCTACTGCTTCCGCCTGAATTCTGCAGTACGCATACCATAGACACTTTCTTATCCCATGAGGCTCCGGGAGAGGAGTCGTCATATTCGAAAAATGGCAGAAAGTGGAGACCCAGCTCTTTTCAAGTGGCATAGTAGTACTGCCGAATTCCATTCATACTACCCATATTCATACTATAGAGAACATACTTTTTTAACGGTCGGGAAGTAGGTTCAAATTTAAATGTAGTACTTACTGAAGCAGTATGCGATTTCGGACGCAGCATTTTGATTTATATTTTGATTTAAATTATAGCCGTTAAGGGATATAATTGCCGAAAGTGTAAAACACAAATAGAAAACCTTTAGTTTAAACAGAGCTATATCAGATGGAGAAAATATACCTGTCAGTTATTAATTGATTATAAGTAAATGTGTATATATGATGCAAAATAGTAGAGTAATATAAAATGTTGATGCAAAGTCAGTTCTATCGTCAAATGAAAAGATTTGTAATTTTTTTTTGAAAAATCGTTTACAATGCAAATGTATTTAGAAGGCATGTGCAGTTAAAAATGCTCTAAAGATGTGCACAGACAGCACAACGCAATACATCAGTATGCATGAACAGTGCATCCCAATAATTCCATTTTGACAGGTGTACTGATTTACAGTTTGTGGTTCAAGGCAGTTTTGTTAGTTCATGAAACTTTTCAAAATCCATCATACATTCGAGCAGTTGAAAATGATGATTTTCATTCAGAGAAGGGAAGGAAAAAACATGTAGACGCAGACGTTTTGGTTAAATCTGTTGCTCAAATGCCTGTACATTTATAAATGGCAAGCGATTGTGTTGTAATGATGGCGATGCTGAGTATGCCATGATTTGCGCCGACTGCGGTAATGACACTGATGTCTGCGTTTCTGCAGCTCCTCCAACATGATTAAAAGCACATCCTGTTCTCAGCCCATAAGTTTCAAATGTATATCTTGGCAGCGTAGAGTGTTCGTGCAGAAGAAATTAGCAATGTAGTGGCAATTGTTCATCTTAATTGTAAAAACAGCACATAAAGATTTTAAGGAATAGTTCAGCCAGATGTGATAGCACCGGCGAGACAATTTGCATTTAATTTGGCGCTGTCTCGAAATTCCTGATGCCGTTGCAATATTGAAATGCAGCGAGGAAAAAACTGTGACTTCTCGGGCAGGCGGCTCCGCTTGCCGGCGAAAGCGAGACACGAGGCCGGCTCCTCCTGAAGCAATTAACTGTGAGGCTTGTAACATGCCAGAATCACTCTTGCTAAGTGATTTCATCTCTGTCAAAAAGCCCAGATTAATCTGAGTGATACTTTTCATTTAGTTAGCATCAAAACAGCATTTTCTTTAGCATTCCATATGGGGGCCTGATGCAAGGTATGTCATTAAACTGCTGGAACCAGATGTTTCCTACAGCCACACCATTATCTATGCAAATTTATTCATTAAACAATTTAATTGTGCCGATGATTGACAGCCGGCGGCGTTATTACAGGGGAATGTTATGGAGCCGGGCTAATAATGCTTTAGTCTTATTAACTCCGAGTATAAGCAGTGCATGTGGCGGATCTTGTGTAGATTAACCCCTCCTAATGTTGTAGCGCTGAGGGCTAGACGAAGATGCCCACCCTTATGACAGGTATTGCTTTATTTGGATATGAGGAGCGATTACAAAGCACAAATTAGGGAGTTTACGAGGAGGATGCTAATGATTACGGCGCACCGGCGAGACTTGACCTCCAACTAGTAAAAGAGTAGAGTGTAAAAGTGAATTGAAGTCCCTCGGTGAGATGGGAGAGATGAAGAGATAGCTTAAAGAGTGATATATAAAGCAAACAGATCTGTTTCAATTAAAAGTTACACCGTAAACCAATTTGGGTTGTGAAGCTTTGCTATCCCTCTTCACAGCCGTTAGGAGAACGAAATTACACAAAATTACAAATTGTTAGTACATATTACACGATACCTAGGGCCACAATAATCTACTTTTTGACACCGGCATAATGACTTCTACCTGGGTGGGCGTCATTAACCTTCTTTGGGTTGATTTTGGAAGTTCGCAGGATTATTTAAAAGTCAGCGGCCGTCAGGAGGGGCGTTTCACCCGCGGTCCTTCCGTCTGTTCTTATTAACGCGGCCTTGACAAGCGATCCCAAGACGGCAAACCCCGCTGGCTTTAAGGCCCGGTAACCTCCTCCTTCAGGATGTTGTTTTAGCTCCGTAAGTGTCCCAGTGCAGCGCGGCTCTGCCACCCTCTGTGTGAGAAATGTGTGCAGGCAGGAAATGGAGAGTGTGTCATACAGGAAGTAAAGGCTTTCCGGGCTCTCTTTCATAACAGCAGTCGGGCCATCAACATGATTCATCCGCACCTCCCCTGGACAACACTATATCATTCATACAGATCAGTAAAGTAAACAGGGGCTCCTTCGTGCTCGCTCCCATAGTTTTGCCGCTTGAATGCAAATTACAACATGGCCCTTTACAGAGGGCACATTTCTTTCTTTCTTTTTGTTTTTTCATAGATTATTCCAACCAGCAGCACATTAGTATATTATTCTAGCATACCAAATCGCATAGTCCCTTATGTAATATCTCTCTTTTGACATCTTCTTTCCTCTTGACTGCTGACAAGTAATCTGTAACAATGATGCAACAATTTAACATGCCATTCATACTGTATTTACAAGCTTTAAACTCAATTCTATATACATTAACAAGCCATGTAACCAAATTTTTTTCTTTAAAAGTATAGGCCAGATGTTGCATGATGTTGGTGGAAGAGTTCTAGTTAGTTGTCATATGCAATATCTTATAAATCAACGCCAAATCTAATTAATATTAACTAATTATCTGTCCAGGTTTATTTTTTTTTGTATTCTCATTGATTTATTTGAGTAAAATCTGCATAATGGATTTAAAATATGGTAAAGTGTGTTAAATGAGGCTTAATGTACTACACATTTAAACATTTTTTACAGTTTACAATTGACCCATAAGGTCCACCCTCCTTGGTTACGTTTGCTAAGTCAGACACGTGTTTAGGGCACATAACGTATGAATAGAAGATTTCAGCAAAGAGTGTATTTTTTTTTTTTTTTTAATTATTAAGTAAAAGTGTTCGATTATTTGGCATTGGTCTGAAATGTGTTTTGACATCACAAAGCATATTTGCTGTTAATCAATGTCTTTCCTTTGTACTTAGTTCAATTTAACATTTGAAGAAATGGTATATTGTGCAAAAAAAGTTATTTAAACTTCAAACCAGAATAACATTTCTACATTGCATTCCCTTTGAAAAATTATAATCAATATGTGTATGAAAGGCTGTACAGTAGTAGGGCTGGGTTTTGACACAAATTTCATGATTTGATTCCTTTCAGATTCATAAGCTTGTGAGTCGTTTCAATTTCTGATTTGCTTTTAATATTGATATTTATTTTAATAACCTAAGAGTGTCATTTTTATTTTATTTTATTAAGTAAAATGTGTCAAAGTGTTAAATTATTTGACTTTTTCTTGGGCTGAAATTAGTTTTTACATCACAGAGCATTTTTGTTTGCTGTAAATCAATGTCTTCACTTGGTTCAATTTAACATGTGAAGAAATGGTATATTGTGCAAAAAAGTTGATTTAAAATTCAAACCAGAACAACTTTTCTACAACACATTATCTTTGAACTTTGAAGTTATAATCAATATGTGTATGAAAGGCTATACAGTAGCTATAGAGCTTGGTTTTGACACAAACTTCACAATTTGATTCGATTCAGATTCACAAGCTTAAGATTTGACTCGATCGATTATTTTGGATATACAGTAGTCAACATTTGAGGTGGATCAAAACTAGGGGTGGGCATAGATTAATTTTTTTAATCTAGATTAATCTAGATTAAATCTTGGAATTAATCTAGATTAATCTAGATTAAAATGGCTAATTTGAATTCTGCTGAAGGCATTCAGAATATGTGTGCTACCCAAATAATGACTAAACATGTTACACCGTACTTTTATTTTGACAGGTTGCCGTGAAGTTTCTGTGTGTACAGTATGACATGATGCGAGTTTTCTCAAATGAAACGGTATAAGTGACACTCACAGCAGTTTTGGAGATTGAGTTTATCAGTTCATGTGAGATGCAAATGCCAAAAATTACCGGGAGCGTCACGTGTGTTTCAGTATGCGTGTAGTAAAAGCGCGTCTCCACCATTCATAGTATGAATTTCATACATACAGCTAGGCAAACGGAACATACCGGATTCATATTAAAACGGTCTTTTTGCATTTCAGTTTTCACAGACACTAGTCCATATCGCGATTTGAATTAAGTGACAGACCATATGTGACCCTGGACCACAAAACCAGTCTTAAGTCGCTGGGGTATATTTGTAGCAATAGCCAAAAATACATTGTATGGGTCAAAATTATTGATTTTTCTTTTATGCCAAAAATCATTAGGAAATTAAGTAAAGATCATGTTCCATGAAGATTTTTTGTAAAATTCCTACTATAAATATATCAAAATGTAATTTTTGATTAGTAATATGCATTGTTAAGAACTTAATTTGGACAACTTTAAAGGTGATTTTCTCAGTATTTAGATTTTTTGCACCCTCAGATGCCAGATTTTCAAATAGATGTATCTCGGCCAAATAGTGTCCTATCCTAACAAACCATACATTAATAGGAAGCTTATTTATTGAGCTTTCATATGATGTATGTATCTCAGTTTTGTCAAATTTAACCTTATGACTGGTTTTGTGGTCCAGGGTCACATATTTGATTTATGAATCCAAAAAACGACGAATTTACGTGGCATTTCGCGCTATAGTAGATTCGGTTTTTATGAATGGAGGACGACGTGATCCCGTCTGTGTTTTGGCGGAGGAGACGTAAACGCGCAACCATATTCTATAGTCTTTGGTATACATCCGCGTTAAACAATCAAGGTGAAAGTCATCATAGCTTGCGTAGTTTAGACCCAGCTCCCAACCCAATTTTGAGAATAGATTAACGGCGATATTTTTTTTATCGCCCGATAAAAGTCGCACGTTAACGCCGATAACGGCCCACCACTAATCAAAACCTTTCATCAAATGTGTCCTAAAATCAAAAAAAGAATACCTCTTCTGGTCTTAGGACAATTTTCCTGAACTTTTTTGATCCACTTCAAATGTTGACTATTTATCAGGTACAGTGCATGCCAAACTTTCTCAAGAAAAAAAAACATATCTCAACTACTGCTGTAAAATATAAATGAGAGTCAGTTGGTACTACATTACTATCATACTGAAGGTTAAAATGAACTGATTTGTATACAAGTGCTTAAATTACACACAATGAAATTTTTATAATAATAAAGTTATAATTGCATGATTATATTTCTACTCCAATTTGTTTTCTGAAAAATAAACATTTAAATGGTGTCTATCATAAAAGCTTGAAGGATTTATTCAGACATAAATTAAACATTGAAGAACAGTAAAAATTATATTGAGTATGTTTTATGGTGCATATATTTAGCAAAATGTTCCTCTCTAGAGTAAATTTTTCTAGCTGACCAACAAATTTTATGGTCACGAATATGTTTTTTTCTGAGGTAAATGTGAGGTTACATGTCATTGTTTACAATCGGTAACAATATATGGATGTCTTTGCACATTTAAAACACTGATTAAGCGATTACATGAGACAGGAAAGTTGTATTCTTTCTTTTAAAATACCTTCGGATGATTATTCATGTTTATTTCATGCTGAAACTAGTATTAAAGCGGAGGAGACGATCAGTTCACGTGCGCCTTGCGCTGCCGCTTCTTTTGAACTGAGGCGCTGCAGCAATCTGTCACTCCACATTAAACAGTGCCAAAACAGCATTTATTGTTTAAATATTGTAAAATATTGACTTTAAGTAACAAAGCACAAAGCTTATTGCGATTTATTGGATGGGATGTGCGCTACAATATTCGGTTCATTAACTGAAAACAAGCTAGACTAACTGAATCTTGGAATGTACAAATCAACATCGTTTTGTAAAAATGAAAAACAATAATTGTTTCCAGAGCAGATTCAGGTGTTCATTTGGAAAACGAAGGCTAAAACATAGTTTAAAATGGCGAATGGCATGTTGCCAAGGTACGACCAGTCAGTAACAGACAAGGTTTAGCAAAGTGTCAATTCTGTGACTCCGGATTCTGTGTAGATCTGCTAATTAGTCATTTAGTTGATTTACCTTCATCTAAAGTGACTTCCAGTGCTGTGCATACAGTGCCATTTCCCCTGGAGTAACCTTAGGTTAAGTATCTTACTCAATGCCACCACACTGGGTTAAAAATCAATGTCTGGTTTGCATACAGTATTTTATACCGTTTATCACAATTATTAGACATAATTCTCTCTGTTTTGTGAAGATGCCAAGTGCATGATGTTGTTGGTCATCCTAGAGGCGCTAATGGTGTTTTACAATATATTGTATGTGTCCACCCATGCAGGAATTGGCAAATCAAGTTGTACATCTCTAAAAAGGCAGATATTGCTGAAAGCAATCCCTCGTCCCATACAGTCTCTGAAATATGGTACTCCCCAACACTACGCACCAGCAATAAAAGCTTAATTTCATATCCAGATGCTAGCCATCCACTGATACTTTATGCTGCTGTCATGCCCAGAGATAATATTGCATGTCACTTCCTGTGATAGGAACCTCTCCGAGGCCGTCCGCCAGTGCTACGCAATAAAACACAGAACGATCGTTCTATCAAAATGTGTTTGAATGTCGCATATCATCTCGGTTCGGATGAATTTCACCATGCTTGTCTTTGTAATAAGCCGTAAACAACACGGAACGATAATCTTCTTATTTGCACCAACGATACATGTCAGTCGTTTCACAGCCTCCTGAGTTGAGATTGTTTCGTGCACAGGTGACACGATGGAGTGTTTCAAGACGAGGGGGCGCTCGGAGGCCTATGGGCAGCTTTGTATTTGCTTTGTTACACATGCTGCTCTCCCTCAGGCTGGAGACTGGTTTGTTCCAGTTCAGTACACCCCACTTCCTTCAGGGTGTTTTGGAGCTAATCCACCTCTCTCTCTTTCTCTCTCATGCAGATTTCATGTCCCATGTTTGTATGCAGTCAACTTAATGAAAAGACTCTATTCATAATCAGCAGACTGCATGTGCAGCTTCAAAACTCTTAAGCATGTGAGATTTCATCAGCTTCTTGCAGTTACATGTTTTCTGTGCAACACTCATGCCGGTTGCACTGCCCAAGGCCTCATTCTCTCACTGCTATAACCAGTAAAAAACTTCCCCCGTGGGACGTTGTGCGAGAGAGAAGGGGCCCGACTGTTGCGTTCAGTGCTCAGGGGCCCAGGTAACTGCGTTTGCTTGCTTTTCTCTGAGAGGTTGTGCTTTTTTTTTTCTTAGCAGCGTCCCAGAAAAACCTGTGGCAGAATTGAGGTGTCGGAAAATGCCTCGGCCTTTGTCAATATTAACATTCATATCTGCGACCAGAGGCCAGAAAAACAAAGAGCTGTATGTTGAATATTCAGAATATCACTTGTCAAAGACAATAGAAGCGAATAGCCTTACTTATGCATAAGGGGTATGTCAGAGCGAGTCAGGGTCTGTGGTGTGTTTGTTTTCTTTGAGCTTTTCACTGCTGCTTCACGATCTGTATTCTCCAGAGTGAGTGGATAAGTGTGTGTGTTTGTGTGTAAGTGAGAGTATATCCAAACAGAGTTTCACCGATGTCTTAATAAATGTCTAACCAGCAAGGTGACTGACACTCTTTTGTCTTAATTTCTAGAAAGGATATCACTTGCTGGAAAGGGTTGTTTTATTTTAGTTTATTTTAGTTTTCACTTTATTATTATATAAATTTTTTTTTAGTTCGTTTTTTTTCTGTTTGTAGTTCTTTCACATTTCTACAACCCAAAAATACTGAAGTAAAATAATATATATATATATATATATATATATATATATATTGTAAAATAAAAAATGAAAATTAAAGCCTGGAAAACCTTTGAAATTTAAGGCCTGTAAAACCCTTAAAGGATAACTATTGCCAAAATGCAACCTGGGCTGTTTTTTTTTTACTGTAAACGAGACAAACATATATCTAAAAGCATAATTACGACAAACGAGACGTTTTTGAGATTGACCATGATTTTGTTTTGTTGTCAATGGCCGGTGAACGTGAGTACTAAGGGCATAACTTTGAGCGCATCAAAATCGATATTTTTACAACACTAAGAAGGCTCGACACACCATGAAACTTTGCTCGAAGTATCGCCTGGGTCTCTACACATGAACTCGAGCATTGAGAACATTGTTTGTGTACACAGAGTTTACTAAAAAGAAAGTTTTTGAACAACTCACTTACACTGTTTGAGTTTCCGCTCGCGGCCGTCTGGCCAGTCAAGAAGTGTCGATCTCCGAATGCGAGGATGGATAGCTCCTAAAGCATATTTCCATATAAATGCACGGCTAATTCGTTGTTTTGTCGCAAGTGAAAAACAATATTAACCTTCTAGTTGTAAAAAGAGCTTCATATAAGCCTAATATTTCGTCCTATGGAGTCCATTCATTCGCATTTGGAGATCGACACTTCTTGACTGGCAAGATGGCCGCGAGCAGAAACTCAAACAGTGTAAGTGAGTTGTTCAAAACCTTTCTTTTCAGTAAACTCTGTGTACACAAACAATGTTCTCAATGCTGGAGTTCATGTGTAGAGACCCAGGCGATACTTCGAGTAAAGTTTCATGGTGTGTCGAGCCTTCTTAGTGTTGTAAAAATATAGATTTTGATGCGCTCAAAGTTATGCCCCTAGTACTCCCATTCACCGGCCATTGACCACAAAACTAAATCACGGTCAATCTCAAAAACGGCTCGTTTGTCATAATTATGCTTTTAGATATAAGTTTGTCTCGTTTACAGTAAAAAAAAACAGCCCAGGTTGCATTTTGGCAACAGTTATCCTTTATAAAATATCAATATTTCTAAAGAGGTACTTGAAAAGTACTTGAATTATTGAAAGACAATGCATCTATGAAACAATTTTGTAAAAAAGCTCATCTTTTCACACAAAATTCACACAATTCAAGAAACATCATACTTTTTTGCTTATTTCAACCGATGAACCAAATCAATTGAGTCATTTACACTTGAACTGCTCTGATTAATTTAAACTTGTGACTTCGATCATTAATTTTAAGCAATTTACTATCAAAAACCAGATCAAATTAAAAGGGCCATTCATTTTCGAATTTCAACATTGCTTGTTATGATTTCAAAAAGCACGTAGTGATGGGTAAAATGGAGCTTTTCGAAATTCTGAATTAGTTAAACCATTGCGTCGCAAAATGATTCACTGTTTCAAAGCGCTCCAGTCGGGTCACAAATCATCCATTTTAGATCGGGACTTTAAATCACATATCGCAAATCATTTGATTTAGATTGGAATATTGTGTATTCGCAAATCATTTATATTAGGTTGGGACTTCGGAGCATGTATTGCAAATCATTTGATTAGATAGGAACGGGTTCATGATTTTTTTTCCGAACTTAATGATTTAAATCGAGAGATTTGCAATTTGAAGTCCTGATCTAAATTAAATGATTCATGATATGCCAAGTTCTGATCTAAGTCAAATCCGTGCTCAGAGTCCTGATCTGAAATGATGGTTTCTGAATCATTAACTTAAAAGTGGATCGCGAATCATTTGATTTAGATCGGAACTTCGGAGTGGATATGCGAATCTTTCGCTTTAGATCGGAACTTCAGAGTGTACTTAGAGAGTACTTAGATTGGAAATTAATTTGATTCAGATCGATCTTTAGGTCACAACTTTGTAGCGCTAATTGCAAATCATTTGATTCAGATCAGGACTTCAGGGCAGTTTTGTGAATCAGTTTGTTTTAGAACAGATCAGAACTTCAGAATGGGTTCGCAAATCATTTAATTTAGGTCGGAACTTCGGAGCGTGATTTATTTTACAGTATCTGTACGAACCCTGAAAGACTTTACAATAAGGTTCCATTAGTTAATGTATTAACCTTAGTTAAACAAAAAAATTATATACCATGTAGAAAAAACTAAAATCTTTTCTTTTTTTTAAAGTTTTTTTTTACTGTCAGTTTTTCCTCGGATATTCAAATAATTTTTTTATTTTTGTTTTAGTTAACGCAAATGTTTTCATTTAGTCTTTGTTTTAGCTTTCACTAATGAAAACAACACTGTCCCTTGATTCCCCTCTTTCTCTTTGGCTGAAGTATAAGGACAAGGGTCGTATTTGATTTGGAGAGAAGTGCGTTCAAAAATGCGGTTGGCTAAGCGTCAAAGCCAGGTTATGTTACCCATAGGCCGTGCACCCTTATGAAAACGCAGTGTCCTTGTCCATCGATGAGAAATCCTGCCGACTGCAGGAGTACATCTGTTTCTTCAGTACGTATTCCCATGGACCAATCAGCGCATTAATGCACTTGCTGTGCTATATACTGCCTGCGTAGTGTTTTCAGGGACTGTGTGGAAAGTTTGACAGCCACTCGAGCCTCTCTAAGATACTCAAGGCCGTAGTAGTAATCCCGCAGTCCTCTCTGCGAATTCCCGGAATACTAA
>NC_133376.1:17906580-17962986 GCF_049309525.1 Garra rufa
ACTATATTGTTGAACTAATGAACATGAACTAAGAATGAACAACACCTTTACAGCATTTATTAATCTTAATGTTAATTTGAACATTTAGTAATGCATTATTAAAATCAAGTTTGTTAACATTAGTTAATGCTTTGTAAACCAACATGAACAATGAACGACTGTATTTTTATTAACTAGCATTAGCAAAGATGAATAAATAGTGTAATAGATGTATTTTTCATTGTTAGTTCATGTTAGTTAATACTTTAATATGTTAACAAATGACACATTATTGTGAAGTGTTACTATAATAATAACAATAATAATATAAAACTTGTTTTATGAATTCATGACTGTTTTATAAATGTATAAATATTTGTACTTGTATAAAGTAATAAAACTGCCCATGTTATTTTGTGGACCACTGTATATGAATGTTTGAATGTTTATTAGTAGCCATATTTACATTTGACCCTATTTACTGACACTGACGCACAGGCATAATGGCTGGTGTACATCAGCGAATGTGATCTGGACACTCTGAGTTCCCATCAGGCCTGGCTCTGGTCGAGTGTGTAGTGGTCACTGTGATCCCAGCAGGGTCTGTGGGAGAGCTGACGCTGCCTTCTGATTTGATGTGGGGAGACAGAGGGGTAAAGGCCAGTCTTGCAAAGAGACACGGACAGAGTGAGCGAGAGCGAAAAAGAGAGACAGATAAAAAGAGAGTCAAACTGAGAAAGTCTGCTTCTCTTGGGGGCTGCTTAGCGTTGTAGCGATGTTGTGCAAATTCAACTCCCCCCTGCTGCTCTTGACCTTAGCGCCACAGATCCAGTCATGCAGCGGGCTCAGGAGGATTGATTGATCTAAATAACATTATGATGCCATTAGCATATAGTGTAGGACAACAAACCACAGGCCTCTGGTGGAGGCAGTTTACACAGACTGCTCACTCTGCACTCCAATACAAGTATGCTTACTGTCACACACCAGCCAGACGTCTGCACACAGTGGGCTCAAACTGCTGTTTCTGCGGGGAAAAGGATAAAAATAGAGCTTCTGACAGAGTTTTGTTTCTTTAAATGAGAACATTAGAGGTAATTCCATTCTCAGTTATGGGAGAAATTATATATCTGACAGTATGAAAAATTGAATGAGGTTTCCTTAAATGATTATGGTTTACCTCTGGATTTGTGTTGGAACATTTTAGCAAGGTAAGCAATATAAGGACCAAAAGGAAGTAAATGAGTGTTTGTGATGATAATGTGTGTGTGCAGGTGTAGGTCCAGGTGTGTGGGTGTGTCTCAGTGATTTGAGCTCTTTATGGCCACGCTAATGTTTCTGATGAGGTCTGTCTTGTTCACATTACGTATCTGCTGGATGTACATTGTAAAAATTATTTTGATGCTTGTTAAATGTATTTAATTGAAATTAGATAAAGCAGCAAAATTGCTGAATGTTTCACCTCTGTTTAAATTAATTGTGTTCAGTCTACTTAAATGTGACCCTATACCAAGTTATAAGGGTAAATTTTTTGAACTGAGATTTATACATAATCTGAAAGCTGAATAAATAAGCTTTGCATTGATGTATCATTTGTTAGGACAATACTTGGGTGAGATACAACTATTTGAAAATCTGGAATCTGAGGGTACAAAAAATCAAAACACTGGGGAAATCGCCTTTAAAGTTGTCCAAATTAAGTTCTTAGCAATGCATATTACTAATCAAAAATTAAGTTTTGGTATATTTCTGGTAGGACATTTACAAAATATCTTTATATAACACTGATCTATACTTATATCTATACGTTTCTGGCATAAAATAAAAATCAATCATTTTTACCCATACAATGTACTGTATTTCTGGCTATTGCTACAAATATACCTGTGCTACTTAAGACTGGTTTTGTGGTCCAGGGTCACAAATATGTAAAATTGAAGTTTATTTAAATTAGTTAAAACTACCGGAATCATTTTTGTAGCATGAACTAAAACTGGACAGTGCATTTATGTAGGGTTTGTACAAGGTGCTTAAAGAGCTTGAAGTACTTGAATTTGACTTTTTGAAATTTAAGATCTGGAAAACCCTTAAAATAGCAGTATTCCTAAAGAGGTGAAATATATGCAATCGTTTGTGAATCATTTAGCAAAATTGAATTATTCAAATCAAATGATTCATAATAAAACATGGAACACGAATCGTTTGATTTAGATCGGAACTTCGGAGCACAGATCGTGAATCTTTTGCTTTAGATTAGAACTTTGGAATGGGTTCGCAAATCTTTTTCCTTAGATCGGAACTTCGGAGCACAGACTGCAAATCTTTTCCTTCAGATCAGAACTTCGGAATGGGTTCGCAAATCTATTACTTTATATCGGAACTTCGGAGCACAGATTGCAAATCTTTTGCTTTAGATCCCAACTTCAGAATGGGCTCGCAAATCTTTTGCTTTAGATCAGAACTTTGGAGCACAGCTCACAAATATTTAGCTTTAGATCGGAACTTCGGAGTGGGTTTGCAAATCGTTTGCTTTCGATCGGAACTTCGAAGCGCGGATCTCGTATCATTTGCTTTAGATCCGAACTTCGGAATTGGTTCGCAAATCTTTTGCTTAAGATCGGATATTCGGAGTGCAGATCACGAATCATTTGGTTCGGAGCAATTTTCTGAATCTTTTTTCAGATTTTTTTTTCTTAAACAGTAGAAAGCATCAAACCATTAATACAGTACAGTTATAAAAACTATTTACTATAGTAAAAGTGTGGTATACTTTGTAATACTTTAGTAGTAGTACTTTGCATGTGCCTTACCTTAGTTTTTATTAGTATATTTTTATCTATTTCTATTTGAAATGGAAGACATTGTTCAATAAGTGAGATCTCTGATTGAAGTCCTTGAAAATCTAAAAAAGTAGTGCTCGAAAAGTCTTTGAAAGTCCTGGAATTTAATTTTACATGATCTGTACAAACCCTGTTTTTAGTTCCCAGCATGCTTTATCTCAGTGCTATATATCAGTGACTATGTTTTGAATTAAAAGTCCAGTTTTTGGTTTTGTATGTTGGTTTCAAACGTTTTGTTCAAAACTGTGAATTTACACTTGTGTGATTTCTGTTCTCCAAACTATCATCATTTTTTAATATGGCTGGATAAATAAGCTACCATAATAAAATCACACTGGAATAAATTAAGGCAGCTGTCAACTATATAATGAAGGTGGATTTTTAACCAAAGGGTTGGACTCTGCTCATAAAAGTGAGCATTTTTCTTTTTAAATAAATCACAGGATTGGGCTGTAATATTAAAGTTGTTAAAACTTCACACAATTAATTATACTCTTTGCTTTTTGCTGTTTCATGAATTATTTTACTGTTTAAATAAGCTATTTAATGTTTTCCATTGTGACATCTTTACCCAACAGAGTATGAAAGCGTTGAACCTTTTAACTGCAAGTAATAATGGAAATTATGCATTTTTCACAGCCAAGTACATGGACATTGATTTTCAAAAGTAAGCCTAGCCTGGGAATAATTCTCAGGAATAAGAAGAGTGACAACTAGCCCCAGTCTTTCTTAAGAAAATTCAGTTTTAATAAGCTTAAATTCATCTGCTAAGGTACGTTTAGATGCATGTCTTTTTGACCAAACACAGGTTCTTAAAGGAGACCTATTATGCCCCTTTTTACAATATGCAAAATGAGTCTCAGGTCTCTCCAGAATGTGTCTGTAAAGTTTCAGCTCAAAATACCCCACAAATCATTAATTATATTATTTTGAAAATGCCTACTTTGAGTGGAAGCAGAAACATGTTTCCACGCATGCCTCTTTAAATGCAAATGAGCTGCTGCTCCCCGCCCCCTTTTTCAGAATAGGGCTGTGCCTTTACAGCTCGTAACTCAGATACTCTGATAAAAAACATGTTTGGTTTTGATTATCATGTCTATTACACTGAAATCATGTGTTGTCAAGTCATATCAATCGAAAGCGTAGAAAGCGGCTGTTATACGGCATGTGAGTAGTAAACCACATTCTCTTTTGGGTCTTATTGCGCTTAAACTGTCAAATACACACAAGTTTGTTAAAAACATGTGAGTTAAAAAAACAATCGGTTATGTCTGTGAAGGTAAACACAAGGTTTTCACAAGCTTGCAGAGAAAGGATTACCAAAAATATATACTTTATAAATATATATATTTTTTCACATTTTTTGAGTTAGAAGATGCAACATGGAGGCGATTTTAGCACTTATACAGGAAAGAAGTAAGATTTTCATGATATGTCACCTTTAATATCTGACCTAAGTAACCTTAAAAACTGAATTGCTTGAAATGCTATTTTTTTTATTTAAATATAACCAAAAGAAGCCTATGCTACATTTTCTCTGTACTGCCCTGCACAGGACAAATAAGCAAATATCAAACACCACAGGAGATGAAATTACCCTACCTTCCACACAGACACCAGATATATATCACATCACAAAAAAATCTTGTTTAATTTGTGGTACAGTGCTTCTCGACTTTAAGTGCAGTACTTAATGATTTATTCCATTAACAATGCCTAATAAAAATTGTAAACCATAATGTAATGGTTATGGTTAATTAGATATTTGTTTGATTTTATTACATCAAAGATACCTCATTAATTCCCTCAAGCGCGAAGCCTAATTTATTTTATGATTGTTATATTGTGCCGGATAATTGAACTGGTGAAGAAAAGCAGTAATTTAAAATGCATAAGTGTGCCATCAACTTCATTAAATCACCGTGCTGGCTGCTTCCTTCCTCCAAAGGCCTGCAAAACTTTTTAGACAGAATTTTTCAGGAAAACAATTTTCTTAATGCTTTTGTTTTGCTTCGTTGCCCGATATCTCAAGCTTTTCAGAAGATGATTGAAATAATTAATGTGTAGTGAATTGCATTTTCAGATGCTTATGACTATGATTTAATGCTCAATGGGGGATTGAATGAAAAATGAAAGGTGAGTTATCACCGTCAGCCTTTCTTGTGTATTTCTTTGTACTATGCACAAAAGTTACAAAGCACATCAGTGTCAAAAATTAACTAGGACTGAAAGTTACAAAAATGCTCCCTATTCGTTATCAAATATTTGTGATATTTCATAATATTTTATATTTAGGCCTATCTGCGGTATTTAAATATATGTGACCCTGGACCACAAAACCAGTCGTAAGTAGAACAGGTATAATAGTAGCAATAGCCAACTATACACTGTATGAGTCAAAATTATATTTTTTTCTTTTATTCCAGAAATCATTAGGATATTAAGTAAAGATCATGTTCCATGAATATATTTTGTAAATTTCCTACCATAAATATTTCAAAACTTAATTTTTGATTGGTTATATGCATTGCATTGACAACTTTGAAGGTGATTTTCTCAATATTTAGATTTTTTTTGCACCCTCAGACTCCAGATTTTGCAATAGTTGTATCTCGGCCACATATTGTCGATCATAACTATCCTAACAAACCATACATCAATGGAAAGCTTATTTGTTTAGTTTATTTATTTAGATTAATCAGATGATGTATAAATCTTAAAAAAAGACCCTTATGACTGGTTTTGTGGTCCAGGATCACATAAGACAGAGTCATAATTGCAAAATAATTAAAGTTGATTTAGCACAAGTGGAGACATACTGTGTGTTACATGTTAGAGAATATCTGCACTCATAACCGCATAAAACATTCCTGAAAATAATTTCCAGCCCGTTATGAAAAAAGTTAATTTCTGACAGTGGTACATGTACACTGAATAAAACATTTGAAATATTAGATGAGTTTCTCTAAAATTATACTTTTATGACAATCCCTTTGAAATGAAAATAATATGGATGTGTAATGCATTCATACACAGAATATTAAAATAATTTTGTATCATATTTCATGTATTTTTTGTTATTTCATCTTTACACCGTTTCTTAAAACTCACAATTTTTTTTATACATATGGAAGCCCGGGGCTAGTAGTCACTCTTTATGTTCTAATGAAATGAATTATTTTTCAAAGACTATTTCTGTATATGTTCTGTACATTTTCAGCTAAATTCACAGAACAAAAAACTGTAAATACAGTCAAACTAAAATTTATTCAGACACCTTCATTATTTCTTACATTATCACAGTTTATTCAATATAGTTGAGAAAATGGTAATAAAATATGACAAGAATATTTCATCTTGATATTCACAAATGAATTACAGTAAAACCAAAATTTATTCAGAAACCTTCAAACAAAACATAATCAGTTCAAAGTGTCAAATCGAATTGTACATCCCAAATTTGTATTAGTTTTACTGGTAGTCCACTGTATGAAGAATTTTTGGCTATAATATGTCACAGTTTACTTTGTTTTGCTAACCTCACTTACATAAATGAACTATAGTGTCCTACACCCACTAGTAAAAAAAATAAAAAAATTATATCTGGTGTCTGAATAATTTTTGGTTTGACTGTGTATCATGAAATGCAAAACAGTTTATGAAACTGCAAAAAACAAAAGTGAATATGTTTTGGAATACAGTCAGAAACTGTAATTATGAATTATCTTAAAAATGACAACATGATGTGACAACTTTCTTTATGGAAATAGAAGTTACACATTTTTGGTTAAAATCTAGCTTTGTAATATATTTGACAGGACTAATGGATCCCAAAGTGGTTTCACTGTTCCTTGTTTACCCATTACAAAATATTATGATATTGTAATAGGTGGTTCAAGCCAACATGCAAAACCGCTGCTAGAGAAAACACACATTTGTGTGGACTTTTGACTCCTTATGTTTGAGATATAGCCCTGGTGACCACTTCCTACTGTGGCAACTTGCCCCAGTCTCCCCAAAGTGTTAATTTATTTCTAAATTAGGTTGTTAATGTTAACTGGAAGTATTACTTGCCAAATAATGCAATACTTGCCTCAAAACATTTCCTTATTTAAAGCTCTTTCCAACTTCCTCTACCTTTGCTGTTGGCAGGAGGTGGTTTTTGGCATGTGTGTATGTGTGTGTGTATACATGGGTTTAAAATAAGCCTGCAGCATGTTGGAAACAGAGACTGCAGACCACTGGGGTAAAGGAGCGCAGAAGCACAGGCACTCCAAAGCGAACAGCTCATTTATCAAAATTGTTCTGCAAAAATGATTTATCTGCTCATCGCCTATGCACAGATGTCTTTAATGGGAGGCTGTGCCCAAGAGGTGCTGTTGATTTTGGGGGGTGCCCGGCAGAGACGTACGGAGGGCATGATGGGAGACAGGTGGGCGGCCGGAAGGGGGCGAGGGCAAAAGGCATGACAAGAGGACCACCGGTCCTCTAGAAGGGCCTGAGCGCACGGGTGCCTGCAGCCAGCCAGCGAAGCGCCCGGTCGTCCTGCAGGTGTGTTGGGTCGTTCTCTCCTCTCTTTCTCTCCCTTCACTCTTCACGTGACCCCTGGGAGCCCTTTTTCACAACCCATTTCCAGCGGCCTCCCATGCTCCCGCCTCACGCGGAGAGGGCCGTGTTCGGAAAAGGATGTGGAGGCAGGGTGCGTATGGAGAGCGGCTGTAACAAGCTCAATGGAGTGGAAAAAGAGACAGAGAGGCCGCGGCGTGACATCTGTGGCCATCCCGGTCCTGCGCCGCTCCTTTACCCGGAGCCCAGCCTGCACATTCCTGGGGCCCTCCGCTGTGGAAAAGCCATTAAGCGCCTGTCAAAACTGCTGTATGAGGAGAAAAGAAAGCAGAGAGGACCTCTTATTTGCTCTACTTTTTTTGTGACTGTTCATTCTGTGAGGGACTCTTTTATTTCAGTCCTTTATGAGCTCGTCACACTTTCGTTCACACTGTTTTAGCAAGGGTTATGCCAAATTCATTATTGAAGAACTCATTTTGTGAGTGTGAATTTGAACTGGATTTGCTACCACACAGGAAGTTGAATTAGAATGACAGGAAGTAGGTGAAGTCTGATATTTAAAAAGGGTAATGCATTTGTCACGTTTTCTTGGTTAAATAAACATTATTTACACATTTATCAGAAAAAGCAAGAAAAAAAATAGTGCCGTTCAAATGATTAAACGTGAATAATCGCATCCATAATAAAGGTTTTGTTTATGGGTCAAAGACGTTAAGATTTCCACATCAAAAGAAATTTACAAAAGTGATTTTATGATTTTTAGGTTTATGGAGAATAAAATGTCAAAATTTGGTTGGAATAATGTTACACTGTCATTCAGTGTAACACAATGTATATGTAAAAATTCAAACAACAAGCTTAATTTGACTTGTACATATTAAAATATATAAAAGAATGGGAGCATATTCAATTTTATGGTATTTTAAATGAGTAAAAAAATCTTACTGACAAATGGGAAAAACCTTAGGATAGTGGCAAATTTAAAAAATGTAGAATTACAACTAATCAGTATTTGGGGTGAAAGTATCTTTTAATGTCATAAATTGATTTTTGTTGTAAATATGCCTGACATTTCAGTGGGTGTCTTCTGTAAATTTGGGAAAAATGTGTGATATTTATTTTTTGCTCAGAAAAAGAAAAATGCAATTAAATTAAAATTAAACTTTTTAATTTGAACAATTTAACGATTTAAAGTAGTATTACATTTATTGTTTTTATGCTTAAACCCTTTTTTTTGTCTTTGACCCTTACATATGTGGGTGTACTGTTGTCACGAATTGAGCCTCAGTCGTCCTGTCATCATGAACTCTTGCACTACACATCATGGACTTCATCCCCCACAAACCACTGCACCAATCACTTCTCACACCTGCTCCTCGTGACCCACTGCACTTATTGCTGCACACATCTGTTCATCATTTCACTGACTGCATATAAGCCACTCACTCACACAGCCTCTTCGCGAAGTCTTGTTTGCTCCTAGCTACATTATCAAGCGTTTTCCCTTGTTCCTGGTTTCTAGTTCTTAGTTCTTAGTTCATAGTTTCTTCCTGTCTTGTTTTCTAGTCTTAGTCTAGTTTTGGTTTAGCCTTGTTCCTTGTTTTGTTTCATTGTTTGTTTCTGTGTTTCCTTGGATTGCTCACCTGGATTTTCTGACTCACGCCTGTTTATTGGATTACGCTCCTAGATTATCTTTGTTGTTGCTGTTTGCTGGTGTTTTCGACCCTGATTGTTCGACCACGATCTGTTTTAATAAAGCTTTGCATTTGGATCCTCACTCTCAGTCGTCCCCTTGTTACAACTGTGTATATTTATTATGTATATATGAGGACACACATATTGTATATATTATGAAAATATTTATATGTATATATTTCTATTCATAAATTTATACTGTATATAAATACATTTAATATATTAACATAACATATTTTTCTTATATACATGCATGTGTGTTTTTATATATGCATAATAAATATACAAAGTACACACACAAAGTTTATTTTATATTTTTACATTACAATGTAATCAATATTCTATTTATTAAAGCCAAGTATAATTCTAATCAATTTAGTGTTTTTAAGCTTTTTACATTTATTCCAAAAGTATAACTCAAGGCAGTAACAATTTTAACAATATATTTTATTTATGTTTAGCTATTTTGTTTAATAGTTAACTTCTAATTTTTGTTTTTTTTATTTTTGTAAATATTGGTTAAAGACGAGGAGAATTACTTCTAATTTCACCAAGATTACTAACTAAAAACTTGCACTGATCAAGTTTTCATGTCATTTTAAGTCTTATTTTTGTGTAACAAAGTGGTTATATGTAAGTGTGTGAGTTGTTTACTTACTTTTTTTAATTATTCTTCGCCATTATATAATTCCGTCAGATTCGTGAATGCGAAATGCTCAAAAACAAAAGGTGGGATTTATCGCATTAACCAATCACAGACGATTATACTTTTTAATGATATATTTTGTAATATTGGTGTTGTTTTATTTTTGTACTACAATTTTTCATCCAATATTTTTAAGAGATCATCCATTGTTTTATCTATCTGTTTTATTTTATCTATCTAGATAAACAGAATGGCAGATATAATGATAGATAGATATTTAACATTATGCTATCTGTCTGTCTGTCATTTAGTTATTTTCTCTGTAAAAAACATTCAAAATTTGGTCTTGACAAACTTTGATTTTCTAGTTAAAAATTCCAGTTATATTCGTTATTGTCTTCCCAGTCATTGTAATTTTTACTTTACTTTTTGCATCCTCATTGCCAGAGCAATTCAAATTCTATTCAAACTATGATATAAAGTATAGAAGTCAGAACTGTGAGATATAAACTCACACTTTTGTGAACATATCAGTCTTTTTTTCTCATCAGAACTGGAGTTTATAACTCGCAATTGTGAGTTTATATCTTGCAAATCTGACTTATTTCTTATATCTAACAGCTCTGAGAAAAAAAAGTCAGAATTGTGAGTTTAACCCCCGGTTTCACAGACATGGCTTAAGCCTAGTCCTACACTAAAATGTAAGTCTGAGCTGTTTCAACGGAAAGAAACTTGCACTGACTGATCTTAAAATATGTCAGTGCCTTTGTTTTGTCTCAATATGCACACCAGTAATGTTTTTTTCTAAGGCACATTTCTAAAAATTACTGAATGTCTTAATTGAACTATGGCCTAATCCTGGTTTAGACTAAGCCCTATCTACGAAACCGGGCCTATATCTCACAATTCTGACTTTATTTCTCGCAATTGTGTTTATATCTAACAGCTCTGGGATAAAAAGTCAGAATTGCGATATGTACACTGCCCTCCAAAGGCAAAGTGCAGTAACTACGCCAACACTGAAACTGAGAAAAATGCCTTTAAAGTTTTTACGCCAACTAGTCAAACATGTTGACACTCTTGTTTCTCTGAAACACTCTCGTTTCTCTGGGACAAAATTGAACCAGGAGACTTTGCCACAAGACAAAACAGTTGTCACAAAGTCATTTTAAGCCTTAACTCAATTTTGAACAAATGCGTAGTTACTGCGCTTTGCCTTTGGAGGGCAGCACACTCGAAATTGCAAAAAAATAGTCAGAATTGTGAGATAAAAAGTCTCAATTACCTTTTTTATTTTTTATTCAGTGGCGAAAACGGGCATCCATAGGTTGTAGCTAACACTACCGAGATAGATTTCAGAACGTGACCTAGGGACAGTCTGACCTTATGGGTGGGAATTTAGCAGGTTAACAATTCATTACTTCAGAGCGAATAGCTATAATTCCACTTACCATCCCCAAAGTGCCTTAGAAATGAGATTAGACAATGAGACTTTTAAAAATCAACTCACAATAAGGTGTTCTCATCACTGGCTGTAATCGTCAGTGCTCCGGCGGTGCTTAATTGCACAAGTAGGCTGTGATATAGACCTGATATATTATTCAAAAAGCCAAATTAACACAAACAGACCGCGTTGCCCGGACCGGCTCCATCAGACCGCTGGAGGGGTCAGCGACACACAAATATTTGCATGCCGTGCTGCCTCTTTAACAGAGCAAGGAATACTTCATCATGTTGTGTGCATATAATATAATTGCCTCTCTGGTCGGCGGAGTCTGTTTGAATTTAATTAGCCGGCGTACTTACAGCCACAATATCCAGCTAATGAAGCTCATTTTCGATGGCTGTTGCGTGTTCTAACACCCGAGTGATAAATGTGAGATGTCACATTAAAAGATGATAAATCGGAGCACTGCCCCTCTGGACATCAAAAATACAATCGTCCGTGGCAAGACGTGCCGGGGTGGGGGAAGGAACGCCGGGGTTCATGGGTAAATGAGACCGGAGCGCGTCCCTGGTGGGCGGGAGCGAAGAGAGGCATCGTGGGAAGTTGCGAGCGCATGTGTGTGCAAAGATCGCAGGAGGGGCCAACGGCAGGCTGCTGAAATGTCAAGCCCACGCAGAGGGGCCCCTTTTTCTGACAGGGCCCACGGTGTGTAAAACACACGGCAAACACTGGCCTTTACACAGGCACACACACCACATAGATTAAAGGCAAATGTGAAAGGCTGTGGACAGAACTGGGTCACATACGTGGATTTTCAAGTGCTCTTGTGCACAATACCTGGTGTTAGCAGAAGGTGTATAAAACACTGTGGTCGGACGTTGTCTGTATTTACTGGATAGGAGCAATTAATACAAGCGAAATATGCTGTGCTCTGCCTTTTTCACTCTTAACACTCAAGTCCATCTGGGCTACCTGTGATACCCATGTATGTCAATAAAACATGTAATTGACATAATGCATTTACAGCTGGAAGATGCTAAATTTAGTGCGTATGGCCTTCTGTAAGACATCTGTCCAACATTAGAACAACATTTGGCAGATGTTCAGTTTAGATTAGTGTTCTTTTAAAATGTGTTATAGTGTATTTGCACACAAGGAGTTATATATTAATAAGTAAAATATTTGTTAAAAGAACAATTTCTTTTGATCACATATTTGAATGGTATGACTTGAAATTGATATCTACAGATAACGCTAATACACTAAATACAGGTAGTCACACGATGTTTATGTTGTTAACATTAACAATTTGAGAACAAATATATGATGTCTGAGCTAACTTTACAATTAGACTTAATCACCATTGGTAGCATGATTTACTGTAAAACAGTTTTTCAGTTGGTCAGAACAAAATGCATGTTTTTATACGGATTGCGTAATCTGAGAATATTTGTTTTCAATTTGAATTGGTTCATTTAGAAGTAGATATTGCACTCTGTATAGATATATTTTTCATGTCTGTAAGGCAAGTATACACAGTTTCAAAGTTTCAAGCTAAAGTTCACAGAAAGCAAGACAGCAGAAAACGCATTCTGTTTGGTTTCATTATGTTACAAAAGTGCAACGTTTCGTTGTTTTTCTAAATACACACAAATAAACGTAGAGTACAGATTTGAAAGATGTATTACTTTTATCTGTATGACCAAAAATGATGGAGTATTTTAAGAGCAAGTGACCGCACCGGCGCCTCCATCTGTCATGCAGTAACTGTTCAGCGCACTACTGTTCAACTTCCACACTCTGCACATAAATAGCGCACATTTTTCTAGGTTAACATTAGATTAAGCTACCATGTAAAATTGCTACTACATACATCTTTCAGATGAAAAGCCATAATTGAGGTTGATGAATAGTAGGCGAGCATTTGGATGTCCTGCCTGATTTACTATATTACCACATAGACCCGTTAACGATCCATCTGTCACGGATTGCGTGACTTCACACTTCCTGTGTATTTTTTTCTGCAGCTAATAAAACTTTGGTCAACCAAGCTGCTTCTCGTTGACTAACGGTTAGTCGACTATTAGGGGGCAGCCCTACATGTTAGTTACTTGTTCAGATGAAAATTTTGGGTAAAACCTTTTATTTTTTACATACTTCGAAGACTAGTATCTGTAATTCCGAAGTACAGTCAATATCCACACATGCCACATATACAGTACACTTCAAATAATTAAATTCATCTACACTTAGGAGCTTGTTTGAAACACAACGCAATAAAGAAGAAAATTCCGCAAATAACTGCAATTGCAGGTTTTCAAACAGAGATGGCGACAGAGAGGCAAAACTTTTAAGTTCTTGAATTCTTCCACCAAATAATATATGTGACCCTGGAATCATGAATCATTGTTGTTAGGATAGGACTATATTTGGCTGAGATACAACTATTTGAAAAACTGGAATCTGAGGGTGCAAAAATATTAAAATACTGAAAAAATTGCCTTCACAGTTGTCCAATTGACGTTTTTAGCAATGCATAATACTAATACTAATTAAAAATAATCAGTTTTGATATATTTATGGTAGGAAATTTACAAAATATCTTTATTCAACATGATCTTTACTTAATATCCTAATGATTTTTGGCATAAAAGAAAAATCAATCATTTTGACCCATACAATTTATTTTTGGCTATTTCTGCAAATATACCTGCTACTTATAACTGGTTTTGTGGTCCAGGGTCACATTTTTACATTGGCTTTGAACATGGCTCATCTAATCAGGATTAAGAGTCGTAATCTCTATTAACTGTCAAACATGTTTTATCAGACTGCACAATTTAATGTTAATAGACAAATGTTTTTATTCAGAGACACGTTTATCTGATGTATTCTACCTGATCTCAAAAACGTACCTGTGAGAACTTTTTCGCAAGACGCAAAATACGTACCAAAAAGTACATAGCACTGCAGTTTCCAACAGAAATTAACACTAGAGGCAGTAAAACAGCAAGCACTTGTAATCGCTTTCGTACATAATTATGATTACAGGTCTATATGTTTCGCTAGATATAACAAGCTTGCTCGATAGCTCAGCCAGCTCGGAATTGGACTTAGGATGCAGAATCCTTGCGTACGAATCCAGTGGAAAAACATGACTCGTGATGAAAGAGCTAAAAGACGAGAGATCGTTTTTATGTAACATTTGCACATTTTGTTCATACTATTGGGTAGGTTTAGGTGTAGTGCAGATGGTACGTTATTTTTAAAGTTATAGCACCACTCAACAGACATTTCAAGTCAGCGTCACCCAGTGGACATTTTCACATTGAATATTTCATGAAACGTACATGGCGGTACGTATTTTGCATTTAGCAAAAAAAGTTCCCACAGGTACGTTTTCGTCATTGGTTATTCACTTTGTTTTCGACAATTTGTCTTTGCTGCTGACATGGCATTCAAAAAAATAATTAAAATAAATAGATTCATAAATATACTTTATACAACTGAGCAATGTAAAACGGTTGTTGCTGTGCTGAATATGCCAGTGATTCTGCCGCAGGCATGAGCCCAAGGCCCCTGCTTTGCTTTTATGCAAGAGTTCTATAAACAAAAAGTTAATAATGAGTAACTTAAACTTCAGACAAATTTTTAGCAAGTTAGGCCTGTTTAACACATGCTCCGTGAGTGGGGCGTGAGCATCGCGTGTTCTTTTCGGCGCCCATATTAACAGGTTACAGCCTTCACACTGGGAGCGTGAGGCGCGGTGTCGTGTCCCAGAAGATGCAACAGTGAGCGGATAGTCTTTTATTTCTTTGTCTCTCTTACGCTTTTCTTTCACTTTTCTTTTCTTCAGTTCTTTCTCTTTTCATTTTCTTCCCCTCCTCCATTTCCCATTCTCTCCTCTTGTCCTCAGAGCACAATGACATAGAACAAGACTTAATGCACCTACCAAGACAGCGATTATCACCTCAGTAATCCTGCAGTTCATTAGCCGGCACTCTTAATAATTAAGCTAGAGAAGTGCAGCGGTCCAGAGAGACACCATGCACTAATGCTCACATTAAAAGTAAAGGCACCAGGAGGACTAAAGAGGTGCCATCATCATCTCGCAGGTTCAGGGCTCCACTTTCTTCTTCCCTCTCGCACTTTAATTTGTTATTTTTAGGTCTAACAATACAGGAACTACAGGAGAGGTGCTGTGCCGCATGCTAGTTTTTAGCACACGTTTTATGACCTTATTGATCAATTGTGAGGCGTGGGGCAGGGTTAACGAGCAGAGAGGTTGTTTGCTTAATTGAACTTTATGTTGCCAAGAGGGATTTGCTCCTCAAAGTGCTTTTTAAATGGTCCCTAATGTTTCTCTCGCACACGTTCAGTTGAGTGTGAATGTAAAGCTTCGCTAGATGGCTGAGTGTACAGTATGTCAATGTAGCATTCCAGGACTAGCGCAGCCGCTAACCACAAGGGAAAGTGCGGGACTTCACAAAGAGAAAATCTACATAGAGAGTAGGAGTTCAGGATAATTAAAGATGTAAAGATGATAATTAAAGTGGTAAGCACAAAAATGTCATTCTCGCATGGTAAATGTGGCAGTTGTTGTGGTGGTTTATGTGTAAGAAAGTCTATACTGTCTTGCAGCAAAAAATGCAGCATTGTTATAGAAAATTTTAGCTTGAAGTCAACAAGAAATACATATCTGTAGTCCTATATTGAGAATGATTCCTACAATAAGTGCAAAGATAAAAAAAATGTTAATCTTTCATTAAAATAATAATAAATTGCTCTTTCCTTTTTGGTTGATGTCACAATATATATATATATTTTTTTTTACTTTTTTTAACCACCTGTGATTTAAGGGAAAAAAAACAGTGACAGTTTGCCACTCTGGCAAATCTGGCACATTTTACATAGATTTTTTTGTAGTATTTATGTGTATTGTCCCAGATTAAATGAATCTATGAAAATTAATAAAATATGAAAACCACTTTTTAACTAGGAGAAACATTACATTATGTAAGTAAAGTTTTTTTCTTGTTGTCTTAAAGAATTTTTAATAGAAATTTTATTTAGACGTTCAACATGACTAAATTCTTACCAAAGTATATATAGTACACTACCAGTCGAACGTTTTTGAACAGTAAGAATTTAATGTTTTTTTTAATGTTTTTTTAAGAAGTTTCTTCTTCTCATCAAGCCTGCATTTATTTCATCCAAAGGACTGCAAACATTGTACAATTTTGAAATATATTTACTATTTAAAATAACTAAAATGTAATTTATTCTTGTGATTTCAAAGCTGAATTTTTAGCATCATTACTCCAGTCACATGATCCTACAGAAATCATTCTAATATTCTGGTTTGCTGCTCAAAAAAATATTATTGTTATGTTGAAAACAGTGAAGTAGAAAAAATGTAGGAATACATTAAATTTTAAAATATATTCAAATAGAAAGCAGTTATTTTAAATAGTAAAAATGTTACTGCTTTTGCTGTATTTTGGATCAAATAAATGCAGGCTTGGTGCGCAAAAGAGAATTCTTTAAAAAACATTAAAAACATTACTGTTCAAAAACTTTTGACTCATAGTGTTCCACAGTGAAATCATGATAAGTGATAAACATGCTTGTTGCTTTTTTTTTTGATAATTATTATTTCTTTATAATTTCAGTGGAAATGTGCTCTGTTCACTTGCTCTATTCATTCACCTCTTGTTTCTCTGGTTCGGCTGTGTTAATACTTACTGGATGCTGTGGGGAAGATAAATGCACACACACACCGAGGCAGCAGACTCTCAGAGCAGAGTGTGTGTCATGAATAATACAGGATGGGAGTTTGACCAGTGGCCTGTGGCAGAGAGTTTGTGTGCAGGTTTGAGATTGAGGAAAGTATTACTATATTTCATATATCCTCATGTCTGATTATAGAAACCGAGACTTGATGTTGTGCTCAGTCAATATTGTTTACACCAAGTCAGATTCCACTGAGCAACCTAAAAGTATCAGCTATTTGCATCAACACTATTTACACCAATTTTCATGGAAAATAAAAATATTAGGGCTGTCCCCGACTATGAATTTTCATAGTCGAATCAGAATTTTCGAATCTTTCTATAGTCGACCGATAGTCGAATCATCTAGGCCTATGTGTGTGTGTGAATGGGTTGGGAGGGGCACGACACTATAGTCAGCAGGAAGGTAAAACAGTTTTTATTTTATTTTACACACTGCACACAGCAACAACTTTTAATAAAGCGACCAAAACTGCCTGCCAACTGACAGACGAACTTATTTAGGTTTAAATAAAAACACAGGCGCACAGCACTGCCTTCTAAAAACGCGAGGCGCACAGCACTGCCTTTTTTGCTAAGCAACGACCGAAACAGCTGTCCTGTCAGTCAAATCAAAGGATTATAGCGCGAACGCTCTAAAATCTTAGTTTTTTGCTGTTAAGTAAACTGTCATATTAGCAGAAACCCTAAATAATACAGCTCCTGGTTACCCACGATAGACACCAAAGGTTTCCCCTCCATTTCTTGCAGTCTCCGGACTTTTTAAGCAACGGTAAACTTTCGCCATCACAACAGAAGGCCCGCCTCTCCATTCATTCGATTGGACAATGGAAAAGAACGCGAATGACGTTGGGCGTTTTTCCGCTCAGTTGATTTTTTTTTCAACTTCAGGCGCTCAGAGCTCTCCTGCAAAAACGCGAGGCGCGGGGGGCGCATAAACAGAGCGCAGACCCCTCACTGCCAACAGAAAACCATTCAAAAGAGGCGCCTCCAATTGCAAAAAACGCGTTCGGTGTGATCGCCGCCGGTGTAATCCCTGCCGTCAAGATGGTCCGCATCTCATCATGGATCAGGGCAAGTGAAAATTAAATCTGTCACAGGGGTGGTTAGATTTATTCACAAACACGTTAAAAATATTTATTGAACGCTTCTTTCTTTTCACTTTTGTTTTTACTGCATTATCATAATCAAAGGCTGTATATAACTTAATATAACCGTACAAAACCATTAGTTCTGTGTGCAATTAGACATTGAGCACCCCATTATTGCCAAAATGGAATGATGCTCGTTTCACCCGCGAAGATTCGACTGTGAGATCGGTGGTCGAATCAGGCTCCGCATATCGATGCATCGAATCTTCGACTATTCGGGGACAGCCCTAAAAAATATAATTCAAAATTTGTGAAGAAATACTTGAATGAATTGTTTTTGCGTCCGAACTTTTAAAAAATGTAATCAGAGTCAGTTTTAAGAAATGCATTTTGCATACTTTTTGGACTTTGTGTGAATATGACTTTGTGTCATCTCAAATGAGACATATTTTGGCTCTCTGTGTATTCACCTTAACCCCAGTAAAGTTATGGTTAAACCTTTTACAATACAGCCATCTCGTACACTCTCCCAGGTGTACTTCTGTCTTCCATCTGTGTGCGTTACCAAGATTATCTTTTTTTTTTTCATCTTTAATGGTGACGTGTTGCCATGATTTATTCAAATAACAAACTTTGGCTCTCTGTTTTAATCCTGAGGTATTAGTCACTGGTCGCTAATGCCAGATTACTTTCCTAGCCATTCTTCCTGTGATAAACGACTGGCAGGCAGCAGCAAAAAATAGATCAAAACCACTGGGAATGAGAGGAGGAAAAAGAAAAAAAGAAGAAGGAAGGAGCTGAAAGAGCGGTAAATCATTTTACTGAGACACCCAACAGGGCTGGAAAATGCCACCCATGATTCCTCGGCCACAGCTAATCAAAGCCCACATGGTGATTGGGGGGAGACGATGGGACGCTCACTCTCCTTCCATCTTGAACAAGCTTTTAGTGAATCAGGGTTCTGACAATACATTTTTTATTAGATATATTAGGTTAAACAGTATATGTAACAATGGCTTGTTCAATACTTCTTCAATGGTGCCATTCTGGTGCAACTTCACAAAACAATATAAATTTATAGAAAAGACATAAAAGACTTGATGGATGAATGACACAATGAAAATGTAAAGCAAAAAGGGCTTAAAGATTGTGAATGGAGAACTCAAAACTTGCAATCAACCAGTCAAAGAGTTAGAACAAATCACAATATATTTCTGTTGAAGTCAAAAGTTTACATACACCTTGCAGAATCTGCAAAATGTCAATTATTTTAGCAAAATAAGAGGGCTCATACAAAATGCATGTTAGTTTTTTATTTAGTACTGACCTGAATAAGATATTTTACATTAAAGACATTTACATATAGTCTACAAGTGAAAATAATAGTTGAATTTATAAAAATGACCCTGTTCAAAAGTTAATTCTTAATACTGTGTTGTTACTTGAGTGATCCACAGCTGTTTTTTTTTTGTTGTTGTTGTTTGTTTTTTTCATTTAGTGATAGTTGTTCCCTTGTTTGTTCTGAACAGTTAAACTGCCTGTTATTCTTCAGAAAAATCCTTTAGGTCTCACAAATTCTTTGGGTTTTCAGCAGGAAACATGATGCTAGGAGCTGGGGGTGAAGACTTTTTGAATTTGAAGGTCAGGGTAAATTGAACTTATGTTGTCTTTTGGGAAACATGCAAGCATCTTCTGTAGCTGCTGAAGGGCAGTTCTAAATAAAAAAAAATATGGTATTTAGGCAAAATAAGAAAAATGTACACATCTCCATTCTGTTCAAAAGTTTTCACCCCCTGGCTCTTAATGCATCGTTTTTACTTCTGGAGCATCAGTGAGCGTTTGCACCTTCTGTAATAGTTGCATATGAGCACCTCAGTTGTTCTCAGTGTGAAAAGATGGATTTCAAAATCATACAGTTATTGTTGGAAAGGGTTCAAATACACAAAAAGGCTGAAAAACCAGAATCTGTGGGACCTGAAGGACTTTTCTGAAGAACCACAGACAGTTCAACTGTTCAGGACAAACACTAAAAAAAAAAGCTGTGGATCATTCAGGTGCCAACAGTATTAAGAATCAAGTGTATGTAAACTTTTGAACAGGGTCATTTTTATAAATTCAACTATTTTTATCTTTTGTGGACTATATGTATAACGTCCATATATCTTATTCAGGTTAGTACTAAATAAAAAATAACATGCATTTTGTATGATCCCTCTTATTTTATTAAAATAATGAACATTTTGCAGATTCTGCAAGATGTATGTAAACTTTTGACTTGGACTGTATCTATTGAAACCCACAATAATATTTAAAATATCATTAAGCTTAATATATATTTATAACAGCATCATGTAGTGGGTACTTTTGTGTAATTTTGTGACCTCTTTAAGTGCTTTGGGGTCATCTTATTCTGAGACTGAAATGCCGTTTTTTTCCACCCCCAGATCAGGTAACCCATCGTATCAGCACATGCTCACCTGCACTATAATGATGACTGTAATGATGTCAGCTCAAAATAGTGATGGAGGAAAGTGTTAAATTTAGCCTCATAACTTGAAGTTTCTAGGTCATCCTTACCTGAGATTGACAATGAAACTTTTGTGGTGTCAGCCTAGATCCTTAACAATTAAGTTACGACAGCTCTTACTTTTTTTTTTTTTTTTTGAAGGGACATTGCCCTGGAGCGACCAATGGTTAAATGACTCTTTCTAAAGCAATATCTGGGCCAACCGTACTTGGGATTGAACTTGCAGTCTTTGTGGCTGTAATCCAAGTCCTTTACCGTTAGGGTCAGTACATCTCCCTTGTTGAGGATTGTGTCCTGGAGCAACTAGTCATTAAACACAGAGGAACAACTTTAGGGTCACCAGTGCTTGAGATTGAACCCACAGCCTTAGAAATAACTCTAAAATTTTTACATAGAAGAATGTTATATGGGTTTGGAGCAACACAAAGGTTGAGTAAATGATGACGGAATCATTTTTGGGTGAACTATTCCTTTAAACAATATAGGCTACCACAACTCCCTTGATGTTTCACACATTTTTACTTAATATAATGACAAAGAATTGAAGTAACTGGTGGTGAAATGATTTTCTTAAGTACTCTCAGTGTGTAACTGTTTTCTTAGTGCCTTTGGGTGGATCATTTCTTCCCACCAGTAGGATCATAACTTTTTCCTAGACATTGATTGATGGTGTGTTTGAAAATCTTTATTTTTGATATCTACTCCCACTTTTTTGAGTAGATCTCTAGAATGTTTCTAAATCCCACACTTTATCTACTTCTATTTCTTTATCTTTATTTGCTGATTTAGTTTAGGTTTGGACTTAAAGGATAGTTCACTCAAAAATGAAAATTGTGTCATTAATTACTCACCCTCATGATGTTCCAAACCTGTAACACCTGCAGTGATTTTCAGAACACAAGTTTAGATATTTTTGATGAAATCAGAGAGCTTTCTGAACCTGCATAGACAGCAACACAACTGATATGTTCAAGGCCCAGAAACGTAGTAAGGACGTGCTCATGATTGCGTGGCGGAGACTGACACAAAAAATAAGAAATTGTTGAATAAAGTCGTTATTTTTGTTTTCTTTGCACATAAAAATTATTCTTGTAGCTTCATAACATTACGGTTGAACCACCGATGTCACATGGACTACTTTATCGATGTCCTCATTACATTTCTGGGCCTTAAACATGTCAGTTGCATTGCTTTCTATGCAGGGTCAGAAAGCTCTCGGATTTTATGAAAAATATCTTCATTGTATTATGGAGATGAACAAATGTCTTACAGGTTTGAAATGACATGAGAGTGAGTAATTAATGACAGAATTTTCATTTTTGGGTGAACTATCCCTTTAAATGTTAAATTGCAGTTAGTTATTTAAAGGATTACTTCAAAATGTAAAAAAAAAAAAAAAATCTAATTCTGTCATTATTTACTTACCCTAATGTTTTCCTAATAGGAATGCTGTTGTTTTTTCCCTTGAAAAACAAAAGGAGAAATTAACAGAGAAGCAGTCAAGCCCTAAAACAGATGCAAAACACCATAAAACTAGTTTGTAAGACTTTTTTTTTAAATATAAGACTAGTATCAAAATATTTTAAGAATACTTCTAAAGGAAAAGACCTCAAATTAGGTCAGTCTAAACATTTTTTACTGTATTTTTACTGTATTTTCTGAAATCCTGAAAACAATTTTTGAATAATTCTTCTTTTGTGTTCTGTGGAACAAATAATGACTTTAAATTAGGGGTGGGCATAGATTAATTTTTTTAATCTAGATTAATCTAGATTAAATCTTGGAATTAATCTAGATTAATCTAGATTAAAATGGCTAATTTGAATTCTGCTGAAGGCATTCAGAATATGTGTGCTACCCAAATAATGACTTAAAGTCTTTGAGAATGGATCATAAAGCTCATAAAGCTGTTCTATGATAATTTGTTGATGAAAATAAATTATGTTCAATTAGATGTACTTGTGTTTACTAACTAACTAACAATGAAATTATTTTTTCTACCGGATTGTGTGTTTTTTTTTTTACGTCAACACCTACCCAGCCCATTACATGTTACACCGTACTTTTATTTTGACAGGTTGCCGTGAAGTTTCTGTGTCATACAGTATGATATGATGCTAGTTTTCTCAAATGAAACGGTAAAAGTGACACTCACAGCAGTTTGGGCGATTGAGTTTATCTGTTCATGTGAGATGAAAATGCCAAAAATTACCGGGAGCGTCACGTGTGTTTCAGTATGCGTGTAGTAAAAGCTCGTCTCCGCAATGCATTCATACAGCTAGGCAAACGGAACATATCGGATTCATATTAAAACGGTCTTTTTGCATTTCAGTTTTCACATACACTAGTCCATATCGCGATTTGAATTAAGTGACTGACCAACATTTGATTTATGAATCCAAAAAACGACGAATTTACGTGGCATTTCGCTATAGTAGATTCGGTTTTTATGAATGGAGGACGACGTGATCCCGTCTGTGTTTTGGCGGAGGAGACTTAAACGCGCGACCATATTCAATAGTCTTCGGTATACATCCGCGTTAAACTATCAAGGTGAAAGTCATCATAGCTTGCGTAGTTTAGACCCAGCTCCCAACCCAAATTTGAGAATAGATTAACGGCGATATTTTTTTTATCGCGCGATAAGAGTTTCACGTTAACGCAGCACGTTAACGCCGATAACGGCCCACCACTACTTTAAATGTTTGGAACTGTTCCTTCAAATGATTGCAATTTTAAAGGGGTCACCGGATGCAAAACTAACTTTGACATGTTGTTTGAACATTAATGTGTGTTGGCAGTTTGTGTACACAACCACCCTACAATGATAAAAATCCACCTAGTGGTATTTTTTTAAACTTTAAAAGTAATATCCCCTTTTTTAAATCAGGTCATTCTCAGCTTCTCGTCGTTGTGACGGCACACAGTTGATTGACATGAGCGGTCTACCTTAGACCCGCCCTCACCGAGCTGAAACAGTCCGAATACGATTGCCATTGTGTCGACTCAGGTGCTAAATTGACTCTAATTGAGCGATATATGGGTTCTGTTGTTGGATGTAATAATAAACATTGCAGTCGAAATTTACTCCCGACATCTGAGCCGCTTAAGAGGCAGAGGACAACATTACTTTCCTTTTTAAAAGGAAAGCGCAGATCCCGATCAACATATGCATCTATGTTCGTGTGAATCATTCCTGATGCAGCTTCACCCACAGCAGAAGTGAGTATAAGGCTTTTTATGCATCTTTGCAAATGGCCTTTCTTAATAATGTGCTTGTTGGCAAGTTTTGCCGATACACGATTCGCCGAAACGCAGCTAAATGCAGCTACAATAAACATTACAGCTCGTAATCCCTCAGCAGAGAGAGGCGGGGCGAGCAGAGCTCATTTGCATTTAAAAGGACGATGCAATAAAATGAGCTGATATTTTGCAGAGTTGATTTTGAACTACTGTTGAGAATTTTTAACCAAAGTATATTAGAGACTTTTCATTAAGACCCTAAAGAAGCATATGAACTTGTGGAAAATGGGCATCCGATGACCCCTTTAATGTGACCGTTAAATTCAAAATCAACACTACAATGGCAGATAAAAATGAAAAAATATCAGTATATAAAAAAAACTTAATTATCAGATAAAATGTATGATTTTTAAAGGATTTTTTTTTTTTTGCTCTTGCTTTACTTCCAAATATCAAAAAGGACCAAAAAAGAGATTTTTCAGCATAGGAAAAAAACATGTCATGATTCTAGTGTCACCCACTCAAAGGTTTACATTTTCTAAATGTAGGTATACTATTCTTTAAAGTTAAATGAATCTCACAGCAGGTTTAACTGTATCAGCCATGAAATAAGTGCTGAATGTCAATGTTATAAAGCTTACCTGGCTTGTAATATATATTGCTATAAGCTGAAACCTACCTGATCTCATGACGAAAACATACCTGTGGGAACTTTTTTACAAGATGCGAAATACGTACCAATAAGTACATATCACTGCAGCTTCCAACAGAAAGGAACACTAGAGGTGGTAAAACAGCACTTCTGATTGTTTTCGTACATAGTTATGATTCCAGCTCCATATGTTTCGCTTTCCAAACATATCAAGCTTGCTCGGTAGCTCAGTCGGCACAAAACTTAGGATGCAAAATTCTTGAGTACGAATCCCATGAAAAACATGATGAAAGAGCTGAAAGATGACAGATCAAAAAACAAGCTAAAACGGCACGCTTGTGATTGCGTTTTTACGTCACATTATTCAATTTTGTTTATACTATCAGGTAGGTTTAGGTGTAGTGCACATGGTACGTTTTTTCAAAACGTCACAGAGTATTAGAGTTATATCGCCACTCAACGGACATTTCAAGTCAGAACTGCAGTGACGCGTACAAAACCAACATCACATAAAATGTACCATATGTACACTTAACACTCTTTTAGCACCACTCAGTGGACATTTCATATCAAATATGTCACAAAATGCACTGTACATAATGTTACGTATTTTGCGTCTTGCGAAAAAGTTCCCACAGGTACGTTTTTGTCATGAGATCAGGTTGAAATTCACACATACACATACATACATACTGACAAAGAATGTGTGTGAGCCAAAACCTAGCGGAACACACACACTTAAACACATAGTACAATGTTACATTTAAATGGCGGTCATTTTCAGATTAGCTATGTAACTAAGCGTGCACCGCTCTGATATGCTAGCCATGTCTCTCTGTCAAAAGCAATCACTGTTGGTATTTTATTCCCTCGACTTGTATCTGCAGGCGTACTGGTTCAGATTCAGCGCACAGGTGAGGTTTTAATCGCTCTAATGCACAAAGGTCAGAACAGGTCCCTGTAGTGGCCGGGCTAATTATTTTGATTAAAATCTCTATGTAGATTATGCATTCTACTTTTTATTTATTTTAATATTTCCTGTCTTTACATGCAACATGAGCTGTTAATGATAACATTTCTTTCTCGCTCTCTCCAATCATTTGCCAGCGGTGTGTATTACCCTGGGCATTGCAGAGGAGGGGGAGTCTGCATCACCGTTCACGGTCCCACATGCAGCAATTATAATCATGTAAGCAGATGAAGTTGTTTGGCTATCAGCAAGTTCTCCCTGCTCACCTCGAAGGCCAACAGCTAAAAAATAATCACCTCTTTGCCATTCTGCATGTAATTCACTCCAAACTGACTTCATAAAGAGCCTTGGCTCTCTTTCAGCCTCTGGTAAGTGTCCTGAGACGATCCGACAGGTCAGAGTGATAGAGCTCAGAGAGAGCATGAATACAGCGTCTGTCATGCATTATTTAATCTGTTGTGAGTTTGGCTAAAAGGATTGTTGTCAATTCTCCATGCGAGGGATTCGGGAGGTCCCTTAGTTTTATGTCGAGGTCTTCACAGACGATCAAGAACATGTCATCAGGAAAATCTTCACTGTTTGTGCTTGTTTATCCGCCTGTAAAAAGGAAATGAAAATTTACAGCGGTAAACATAGTTTCTGCAAAAATACACCGTTACCATCTAGAAAAGAAGTTGTTTACTGTATAGCTTCTTTTGAAGGAGGACATTTTTTTAGTTGTTGTTGTTGTCAGAAACTATAGTATAGATTTTAATAAATTACTAAATATGTGACTCTGGACCACAAAACCAGTCCTAAGTAACTTAGTTGTAAATTTCCTACCATAAATATATCAAAATGTTATTTTTGATTAGTAATATGCATTGCTAAGAACTTATTTTGGACAACTTTAAAGGTGATTTTCTTAATATTTAGATTTTTTTTTTGCACCCTCAGATTCTAGATTTTTAAATAGTTGTATCTCGGCCAAATATTGCTAAATGTCTTCCTAACAAACCATAAATCAATGGAAAGCTTATTTATTCAGCTTTCAGACAGTGTAAAAAATACCCTTATGACTGGTTTTGTGGTCCAGGGTCACATATTGTTTACCCAACTGAATGAAAAGACACCTGGAAAAATGTCTTTGATTTTATTTAATTGTTTCAGACAGAAATGAGATTAAATAGACAGCAAATGGATTTGATTTTTGTTTTTTGTTTTTTTTATGGCCAATTCTTTCTCTCTCAGAAAAAGTCTCTGGTAATCTCACAGATGTTTCCTCTAGAGTTTTAGAAGCATATCTCAGCAATGTCTAAAACTGTGCGCAGAATTGCGATATGCCGAAGTCTGCGGTCAAAAATCTGAGATTTCACCATGAGCTCATCTTTTTCTCATCATCATCTTTAAAGACCAAAACATCTGAGGTATAAAATCCACATTTTAAAGTTCAAATTTTCTTTGATACTTGAATAAAGCAACTGCATTTAATATCCAAAACACTGCTAGAGCAATGCCATTTTTGATACAGTAATGTTAAAACAATATGTTAATGTTAATATATACAACCTTATTGTAGTGTTACCACATTTATTAAGTATTGTCACAAGACGTTTTTTGATTATAACAAATATTTGTATAAAAAATCTAAATATAAGCCAATTAGTGTTTAACATACTTGTTCACATATGTTTAATGATATAAACAGATTTGTTTCAGCAGCTGTTTTTTGTCTCTGTTTTACATTGTTCCTATTTTTCACACAAGTACGATAAAAAAATTACAAGAAAGGACAAGATGGATGTTTAATTGTTGTGAGTATGAATGTAGCATGCATATGAGTTATTGTCAACAGAAACATGGAGGAGCTGATGGGGTGAAATTAGAACGTATTTTTCTACACCCATCAATTACCTGGTAGAAACTGCTGGTGCTGACAACATGGAGCCCCAGAAGACAGCAGCAAAAAAGAAATGGAGGAAAACACAGGGAGGGAGAGCGAGAGAGAGAGAAGTCACAGAGAAAGCCGTGGGGTTGAATGATTGTTTACGCTGTGTTAGCGGCTGACCTGTAAGTGTGTTCCGAGACTCTGCGTTCTGTCTCTCACTCACCACGGTTATGTCAGGGTCATCTCAGGGTCGTGTGCCGCGCTCCCCGAGGTCTCATGTTCCCCTCCTGTCCCTCTGCCTCCATCCATGCGTGACAGCGCTCGCGTTGAGACAAATATTGAAACAAAGTGCGTCGGATATATGTCAATGTACTGTTTAATTCCCTTCCTTATGAGTTTTAATCAGAAAGCAACTTTTTCACGTCGACGTTGGGGTGTTTCTGCGGTTTGTATTTGTTCAGATGGAGTGGAGTTTCTGGATGATTAACATGGGTTTGTCTTTCCAAGTTAACCAATCAATAATAATTCTTATCTGTAATGTATTGTTTGGCCAAATCAAGGCACTTTTTCATCAGATTTTTCATAAGCCTTCACTTTGCTGTGAGTTATCGTACCTTCCCATAATATTCCCCTGTGATTGAAGGGGAAGTGTCCCTGACGTGATTTATGAATGTTAATTGTGGTATTCAAAAATTCAAAATGGTCTGCATTGGAAAAAAAAGGGGAAAAGAGTAAAAAAAATTGCAAAATGAACATCTGGAAAAGCTATTGAAATCGAAGCCAAATTCTTGTCCTGGGAGTAAAGCAAAACCAGTGCTGAATTTGAACGAGCTGCACCCTGGAGATTACAAAATATTTTCCCCTGTCAACTAGGCCGCAGGCCCTCAATTCCCCAGGCCTGTGACCCTCACCAACCCCTGCTCCACATTTCCTTTTCGGCTGGGGATGGTTTTACACTGTACTAGCGCAAGATGTATTTGTATTTGATATTAAACTAGCATCAAATGTGACATAAATCATGAATGAAGCGGCCTTCGAATTTGAAACTTTTTCCGCGAAGCACCCTCGAAAAGACGAGAAAACAATATGGTTTTTGAGTGCGTTACCCAGAGAGACTGATAGAGACTGAAGTAAAACCCACCTGCAGATCCGGGGGAACCGCTGTTGCCAAGGCCCACACAACAGTCCCTCCGGACGCCCCTCGTACATGAGAATGACTTGAACTGTTTCCAGAAGCTCTAATGATCTTTCTCCCTCTCTCTTGCTCTCTCTCTGTGTCCTTTTGTTTGTTTCTTCATTGAAATCATCCGTAAACTTCTCAGTCTCTGGTTTTTCTTGCTCCGTGTGACCCTGAGAATGTCGTCGATGTCGAGAACGGGGCTCTCGGAGTGGAGTTGTCTTGCTGTGCTCATGCACGAGATAGACGCTTGTTTGAGATTAGTAAACTTTGTGATTACTGGTCGATGCCAGGTGCATGCTGGTTAGAAATGCTATTTGACTTGCTGTGATGGTCCTACAAGTGTGATATGACCTAAGGTGTGGTCACACTTAATGTTGTTGATTGAAATTTTGCAGGCAGTTTGTCAAATTCACTGATGACCAACAGAAACTTGCTTAGTTTGAAAGTAACTTTTGTGAGAGCTGAGCTTCATGTGGGTGATTTTTGCTTGTGAAAGTTCACAAAAATGTCACTAATGTGACTGCAACTTTACTACACATTCAAAAAAGCTAGGTTAAACCCTCATGGACAAACCCAGTGATTGGGTTGTTTTGACCCAGCGTTTCGGTAAATGTTTAACTTAGCCTTCTGTGTAGTTTTATTTAACTCAAATATTGTTTAAAAATTACTATATGGTTGGCTTAAAATAAACCCCAAATAAGTTGTAAATTAAAAAATCAGATACATAATTACTAAAGGCATCAGCAGTAACCAAAGGTGAAAAAAATGTTTATTGTTTAATTATTATTTATTCAATTTATTATTAAATATTCATTTATTGAACAAATTATTAAATGATAATGATTTTGGGGTTATCTTAAGGAAGAAATATAGTAATGTCTAAGAAATAGTTGAGTTAAAACTAATCACAGGCTGGGTTGGGTTGTTTACAATAATATTACAATTTAAAATAGCTTTTTTTCTATTTGAATATTTTAAAATGTAATTTATTCCTGTGATTTCAAAGCTGAATTTTTAGCATCATTACTGCAGTCACATGATCCTTCAGAAATCATTTTAATATTTCTAAAATATTCTATTATTATTATTGTTTAAAACAGCTATAATGACTCCAAGCGTTGAGTGGTATAGTGTATAATGTCACAAAAGCTTTATATTTCAGATCAATTTTGAATCTTTCTATTTATCAAGGATCCTCAATCAGCATCCTGCTCAGCTGTTTTAAATTTTGATGATAATAATAATAATAATAATAATAATAATAATAAAAGTGTTTGTTGAACAGCAAATCAGCATATTAGAATGATTTCTAAAGGATCATGTCACACTGAAGACTGGAGAGTAATGATGCTGAAATTCAGCTTTGATCACAGGAATAAATTACATTTTAAAATGCATTCAAATAGAAAGCAGTTCTTTTAAAAAGTAAAAAATATTTCACAATATTACTGCTTTTGCTGTAATTTGGATCAAATAAATGCAGGCCTGGTAAGCAGAAAAGAATTCTTTAAAAAAACATTACACATCTTACTGTTAAAAAAAGTTTTGACTGGCAGTGTATATAAAATGTAATGTAGTCAGGCTGAAATTTAGCTATTGAAGTGAATGTAAATATACTGAGTGAACAGCTTTAATCAAAGTTGTGTCTTGTTTTTACAAAAATATAAAAATTATTTTTTAATAAAAGGTACATTGGCTTACACGTTGATCCTATTTATCTTCATGTAAAAATATTAGTGTATCAATTGCATCCATTTCACCTGCGATGAATGTGAAAGCGGCTGTTTGGTTTTTACATATGTAGATATGTGCTGCATAAGTGAGAATTGTTTGATTTCACAATTCCTTCCCTAACTGCAACGTCTACCCTCTTCTCCATTTGAGCTGCTTGGCATCTCAGACGAGACTTTTGTCTCTTTCTCACGCGCTTTTACTTTGCATCTGCTTTAAGCAAATCTGGGCCTCGACTAGAGGTGTTTTGTATCATTAACTGCATAAAGGCTCCGTTTTACCACAGTTTTACACAGCGCACGTCCCCCGCCTCAATCCCTGAACCGTTTCGGCAACATGCTCAGGAGTATGTTGTGGGATTTTCGCCGTCCTCTGTGTCAATTAGGTTTCACTCAAAAGGCAGGCAGAGGGTCTGGAGGATGATAAATGCCTTCCTCCGAGTCACGACGGAGAATTCCCCTACCGAGTTACAACTCCACGCCGGCCTCTCTCGCTTGCTCCTCTCTCACCACCACCTGCCCTGCACTCCCAATGCACAGCGCCTCCTCCCTCCATCTTATACCTTTCTCCTCTCCACCATTTGCTTTTCCCCCATCTCCTTCTATCACTCCTCTTTCGAGTCTTGGAGGAGAACAGATGGCGATGTATGTAGTTGACCTAAAATACATCCTTCCACTGGGAGGGCCTTTTTTGCATTCAGTATGGCGGTGGGTTCGATGGAATATGGCGGATTAGGGCAGTAAATGGCAGGAGGAGACACTGATCTAAATGTACTATTGTCAGGAGATCTTTCTGGTGCAGTTCTGACACTTCCAGACTTCCTCTGTCTGAATATGCGTATTTCCCAACTTAAGAAAAACTCAAAAATGCACCTATACATACAATTCATTGCAGTTTCCAGCTGAAGTTAGCTCTAGGTTTTTGACCACAACCTTTATTCTTTTGCGCACAAATAATGAGTACAGGGAAAAATTATTGATTAATAAAGACTATTAATATGTCATGAACTCACAACACTTTAACCGTAGCTCATGATTTGTAAACAAATACTTGGACTACATAACCAGCTCCATATGTATGGCTTTTCTTGACATAGTAAACTTGCTTGGTTGCTCACCTGGTACGGCACTGCACTTGTGATGTTAAGTCTCGTGAAATACCAGTCATGGAAAGCCTTGTAGAAGCAAGTTAATATAGTATGGTTGCTTCAGCAAATGCATGTTTATTCTCACAATTTCTTTTGGTAACAATATTAGTTAGGTTTAGGATAATATTAGTGTAGGTTTTATTGTAGGTGGTATGTTATTTTCTTATATCCAATAGATCTTTTACATTTTAGCAGTGTTGCCAAGTCTGCGGTTTTCCTGTGCCATTGGGCTATTTTAAAGGGTTAGTTTACCCAAAAATGGAAATTAGCTGATAATTTACTCACCCTCCAGGCATCCTAGGTGTATATGACTTCCTTTTTTCCGACGAATCCAGTCAGAGTTATATTAAAAATCATCCTGCCATTTCCAAGCTTTAACATTGCATGGGCAAGTGTTTTTTCTCATCAGTCCAAAACAAGTTCAACAAAAATGCATCCATCCATAGTAAAAAAAGTCCTCCTGTAGCAAATCGATGCATTTTTGTAAGAAAAATATTTATATTTGAAACGTAAGAGTCACTTTAATCTAGCTTGCGCCGACTGGTCATACCTGGAAGCAGTTTTAGGTGGGTTGACGTAATGAATGCGCTGTGGAGAGTTACGGTCACAAATTAGAAGTTCCAAACTAGGATTTGTAAAGGAAAAAGTCAGAGGATTTCAATATAAATCAAGAGGAGACTGGTTCCCCTTTGCTAAAGTAATGGAAAAACACATCGATTTGCTACAGGAGACCTTTATTTACCCCCCGGAGCCATGTAGAGCACTTTTTATTATGGATAGATGCACTTTATTGGACTTGTTTTGGACTGATGAAGAAAAACACCCACCCATGCAATGATAAAGCTTGGAAATGGCAATATAATTTTTAATATAACTGATGATTGGATTCGTCTGAAAGAAGGAAGTAATATACACCTAGGATGTTTGGAGGATGAGTTAATTATAGGCTAATTTTCATTTTTGGGTGAACTAACCCTTTAACATGGTTGCCTTGTTTTTCATGTCCGCTGGTTGAAGCGACCTCCATTAACATGATATTTAGTCCCTGCAATCCAAAGTTTAGCAGCCAAAAAACATGTATTTCACCCTCAGGAATGGGATTGGGCTATAGTTTTGGGCTGGTTTTGAGTAGCAATTGGGCCCTGCATTTTAGCACCACTCATTGACATTTAGTTTCCGAACTGCTGTGATATTCACAAAAACATAATTGAAAATAAATGATTTTTGCAATTGTTGTCATTACCTCATCGATAAAAAACACACAGGGTCAAATGTGACCCTGGACCACAAAACCAGTCATAAGGTTAAATTTTACAAAACTGAGATATATACATCAAGCTCAATAAATAAGCTTTCTATTGATGTATAGATTGTTAGGATAGGACAATATTTGGCCGAGATACATCTATTTAAAAATCTGGAATCTAAGGGTGCAAAAAAAATCTAAATACTGAGAAAATCAACTTTAAAGTTGTCCAAATTAAGTTCTTAACAATGCATATTACTAATCAAAAAATTACATTTTTGATAGGTTTACAGTAGGAATTTTACAAAAAATCTTAATGTAACATGATCTTTACTTAATTTCCTAATGATTTTTGACATAAAAGAAAAATCAATAATTTTGACCCATACAGTGTATTTTTGGCTATTGCTACAAATATACCCCAGGGACTTAAGACTGGTTTTGTGGTCCAGGGTCACAAATGTCAATGCCAGTGTGGCAGATCTAGTATCTCGGGTGTTGTGTGAGGAAAACAAAAACCCTGATTTCATTGGTTGGAATAACTTTTATACCTGAAAATGATAGAAAATTGCTTTAAGATGTATACTGTCTTGAAATGAATATCTTTCAAATAGTATGTCACATATTACTGAAGCTTTAGGTCATCAAATTAAATACTTCCTTTTCTTTGCATTTTCAGTAAGCTTTCAGATGTTAGTCTACTAGCTTTGTATAGCTCCAACTGAATATCTATAAGTTAGTACACATAATCAGCAATGTTTAATAACATCAACAAATAAAAAAGCATTCAAAGTTGGTAGCAAAAGTAAAAGACAAAAACAAGAAGCTTTTTAGTACTAATTATTTTGGAATTATTATAAATGTTATTGTCAGACCCCTCTTGCTAGCTGTATTTCTGTTTTTATCAACAACACACAATGCTTATAAATTAAATTGTATTGTAAACATTACAATTTATTATGATCAGTAACCAGTTGCTCTCACCATAAATCTTTAACTGACATACTCCCAACTCATAAAGTTGGCTTAAATAAATTAATGACTTTCCCACTGGTATTTAAGGCTTTGGGGAACTGAATCTCGCATTACACTAAATGTATTTATAGGAAACACCTGCATACCTACAGTATGTACTTACTCTGTGTAGAAAATTTAAACAGACTTCTGTCTTTGACAGAAAGAGACTCCTCTTGGCACTTATTCGGCGACCGGTTCAAAAGAACGATACTGCAAATCTGTCCTTCCCACGGAAGAAGACGACCTCACAAACCACATCAGCGTTCAGATGTTCGCGGCGCACAATCATCCTGTGCTGTAGCTCTGTCATTGACCTCCATGGAACGAGGCCTGGACAGAGTTCCAGGCTTCCACCGATTGCCAGTAATTGAAAACACAAGTAGGATAATGTCACCAAGATGTTTGTGATGTGTCAAAAACAATGCCCTGCTTAGATGAGCTCGCAGGCAGTGGAAAGCGTCCCACAACCGCGCCTCGCGCTTGAAGAATGTTTCCATTGTGTGTACGGAAAAAAACACACGAGTCAATGTGTTCAACTTTGACTTGGATTTGACTCACCTATGAATCATCGAATCATTCTTCCTGTCAAAAGATGCAATTTGGTTCAGACAAAAAGAAAAATGTAGCTGTGATGTTCATGATTTCAGATTCCATTTCCTGCTTGAGTAAAATATGGCTTTAAGTGGGCTAATCAATCTATATTCATGTTCGCAAACGTACGCTGAAGACCCTAGGGGTCCGGGACGGACCTGTAAAATGGTTTAGCCCTAAATGAAGCGTGGCCACATGCATTACCTGTCCCCTTTGACCAGCAAGAAGGGGAAGACAAGCAGGCAGGGAGGATAGAGGCAGTGTTTGATCTCCATTTAATGATCATCAGTGTCTGCGCTATGAGCGATGCTCCCTGTGTTAGTTGGAGTAATCTCTTCAGTGTTTCATCAGGACTGCCTGAGACGCGGTCGTGTCCCTTCTCCCCGAACGAGCCAAAACCACACAGTGGATTTCTCATCAGGATCACACACTGCGCTACAACACGGCAGGGATCTTAAAGGATTTAGAAACACTCAGGTTTGATACATTTTTCCAGCGCATCAGTGTCTTGAGGATACTCCAAGGGTATGAAGGAAACATCTCCGAAGTTGTTATTCTTCTTTATCTGATGTTATTGCACTGGGTACTGAAGACACATGCTTAGACATAAAATATATTTATTGCCATTTTATATAGAGGCCAGGGCTACTTGTCACAAATTTTTAGTCCAGTAAATCCTTCTCAATTTCTATAGTATTTTAATTTTTAAAGTCAAAAGCACGCACAAACCAAAACCACAAAACCAGTCATAATTTTTTTTTTTTAATTGAGATTTATACATCATCTAAAATCATAAATTATAAAGAATAAATAATTTCCATTGATGTATGGTTTGATAGTTTGTTAATATTTGGCCGAGATACAACTATTTGAAAATGTAGAATCTGAGGGTGCAAAATAATCAAAATAGTGAGAAAATTGCCTTTAAAGTTGTCCAAATTAAGTTCTTAGCAATGCATATTACTAATCAAAAATTAAGTTTTTATATTTATGGTAGGAAATTTACAAAATATCTTCATGGAACTTGATCTTGAACTTGATTTTTGGCATAAAAGACAAATTAATAATTTTGACCCATACAATGTATTTTGGCTATTGCTGCAAATATACCAGTGCTACGGTACTTATGACTGGTTTTGTGGTCCAGAGTCACATAATTTATTTTTATTTTTTATTTTTAGTACACATTAAAAAAAAATTAGCCTTTATCATCCAGCAAAATGGACAGTTTACATTTTATCCATTTTGCTGGAATATAAAGGCTAAATATTTTTTAAATGTGTTTGCATGCTAAAAGTTTTGTTTGGTCAACTTTTAAGAGTAGTATAGAGTATCTTATAGATGATAGACATGGACTAATCCAATTAATATTTCTTGGTGTCTCTAGAACATATGCAATTGAAAGCACATTAGTAATCCATTGACCCTAGAAAAGTGGGATGATCTATTTCCTTAATTACTGAAACAGCACAGTCAGTGTCACACTCCTCCAACTTATGTGCTTTAATATGCCTCAGAAAGAAAGAGACTGTCCAGGCCCCTGTCCTCTTAACACCTGCGATTACATCGCATTACACATGCTGACCTGACCCCTGGAGAGCAGCACAATAAATCTCCTCCCTCCTAATCTACTCTGCTGTCCAAACACCTGACACAGCTTGGCAAAAACACAATTGTGGTGCCACATTTAATAAAACTGGAAATCAATGGGGTTTCCTTTTCCTCTATTGTCACATTGGTCTCCGTTTGACCCTTTTCTTCTCTTTATCTTTCACTCTCGCTTCCCTCTTTGACTCAAACTTGGTCGTGTTTCGTTCAGAAATAAAATGTTGAGGAATGTTAATAGTGACTGCAGATGGCCTGCATTGTTCTGGGGAGAAAGAAGAAAAAGGGGGAAAAAAAATCTGAAGTCAATTAAGGATGTACAATGTACTTTTTGTCCCGGCGAATGTGAGAGTGTTGTTTTATGGCAGTTATTTATTGCCTTATAACGGCAAATCAAATTAGTTCATATTGAATAGCTTGTGTGCACCCTCTGTGATTGATTCTCCTTGAAAGCTTGAGCTGATATGAACAGCCGAGGCCAAGGAAAATAGAAAGCGTGTGACCCACAGACGGGGGTCCCGCCGCAGGGCTGTAGTAGAGCCGCTACAGGGTCACGCTTGCTGGGTGAGGACTCACAACTGTTCATTACAGGTGCTAAGTGCTCACCGAGGACCAGGCCTGGTTTCACAGACAGCCGCACACGCTCCAAATAAAAAAGGAGGTCCGGATAGGCCTTTATGAGCCTGTCCACAAACAGGTCCATTCTTCAGACGTCTCCCGGGAAGCTGGGAGGGAGCGCAGCTATACAGCGAAATAGCCCCCGGGTGATGAAAACAACCACCACACCTTCAAAAGTACAGGGCAGGACTGTGCCAATTAGAGAAAAAAATATAAATCAAAATGTATTTTGCAGAGATAATGTACATCAAGCCATATGTTCATACTGTTCTAGTTATAAAATTATGTTCTAACACTTTTTACTTTTTGTATTTTTGCAGATGGAATTTCATTTAGCTTTGGATTAAATCAAGAGCATCCGGTTGATTATCCTTTCAGGTATAAGACATATAGGCTATATATACATACTGTATATACATGAACATATACAATTCTGTTTTATATGGTCCCCCTTTACATTAGGTGGCCTTAACTACTATGTACTTACATTTAAATTAATCATTTGGTACAATGTACTTATTGTGTACATATAGTTACATATAGTTTATATATATATATATATATATATATATATATATATATATATATATATATATATATATATAAACTATATGTAATTACATTTGTAATTAATTTCTGTAATCACCACTGTTGAACCAACCATTACACCCTAACCCACCCTTAAACCTACCCATACCACCAAACCTGTCCCTAACCTTACCCATATCCCACCTTAAGCAAATATGCGATATGACCACATTAAGTACATTGTACTTATTTTTTAATGTAAGTACATAATAGTTAAGGCTACCTAATATAAAGTGTGACCTGTGGCGAGGCGTCTGCCCGCCCCCCTAATTTTCATCACCACCCCGTCCCGTATTCGCCGCCCTTCTCCAGGCTCCCGACGGGAGTGGGTGTGTAGGGGAGAGGAGGGGCGTGTAATCGGCTCGGGCTGGCGGCGTGTGATGGGGACACCTGATGTAAATGAAGCCTCATCACCGCCGCTGTTTAAATCCCGAGCGCGCCTCTCCTCGGGAGACCGGTCTCTTTCCCCCGTGCATGCACGCTGGTGTCCTCGCGGGTCCAGGAAGGGGTGAAGAGGGAATCCCGCACCGCCAGGAGGAAGAGTCGCCGGACCCGCCGTCCGGTTGAGGTTCGCACCCGAGACGGCCGCGGGCCAGGATGCCGGGCCGTATTCCCCGCTGGAAGCTCCGGACAGCTCAAGAGGGACGAAGCCGCTAGAGATGCCGCCGCCCCTAGCACCCCGGTACAGCGAAGGGAGCGCGTGCGGCCGGCCGGACTCCGCCCCTCTCCTGGACCCTTCCCCTCTGAACACTACCGTTCCGTCACGCTGCCCCAGCACCCGAGGACACCAGACTCCCCTTTTATTTTGGACACTGTTTTACTTTATGGACTCACTTTCCCTTATTTTCTGTTTAATAAAAGCCTCTCCGAGGCCTGACGCCACACCCACTGTGTCTGTCGTTTGCCCCTCGCGCCACAGTGGTGGAGAATGCGGGCAAGGCGGGGCTTAGACAGCGCAGTGGGCAACACCTGATGACGTCATCCCCTCTCGCTCGCCAAAGCTCGTGAAGACCCGGACGGGGACGGAGAACTACGGAGACGGCCTCCCAGCCGCAAGAAGGGTAAGTGATGTTTCAGTTAGTCACTTATCCTGCGGTTGGTTGAGGCTGTCGACTAATACCGGTTTTTCTGTCCCTGTTCCGGTACGCGGCGAGAGGGAGCGTTGCCTTGGAGAGGAATCCCCGCCCACTCCGACCGCTGGAGCCTGGATGAGGAAGGTAGCACTCCTGCGTGGGCGGCGACCTTAGGACGGGGATGTCGCTTGGGGGGGGGAATGTGGCGAGGCGTCTGCCCGCCCCCCTAATTTTCATCACCACCCCGTCCCGTATTCGCCGCCCTTCTCCAGGCTCCCGACGGGAGTGGGTGTGTAGGGGAGAGGAGGGGCGTGTAATCGGCTCGGGCTGGCGGCGTGTGATGGGGACACCTGATGTAAATGAAGCCTCATCACCGCCGCTGTTTAAATCCCGAGCGCGCCTCTCCTCGGGAGACCGGTCTCTTTCCCCCGTGCATGCACGCTGGTGTCCTCGCGGGTCCAGGAAGGGGTGAAGAGGGAATCCCGCACCGCCAGGAGGAAGAGTCGCCGGACCCGCCGTCCGGTTGAGGTTCGCACCCGAGACGGCCGCGGGCCAGGATGCCGGGCCGTATTCCCCGCTGGAAGCTCCGGACAGCTCAAGAGGGACGAAGCCGCTAGAGATGCCGCCGCCCCTAGCACCCCGGTACAGCGAAGGGAGCGCGTGCGGCCGGCCGGACTCCGCCCCTCTCCTGGACCCTTCCCCTCTGAACACTACCGTTCCGTCACGCTGCCCCAGCACCCGAGGACACCAGACTCCCCTTTTATTTTGGACACTGTTTTACTTTATGGACTCACTTTCCCTTATTTTCTGTTTAATAAAAGCCTCTCCGAGGCCTGACGCCACACCCACTGTGTCTGTCGTTTGCCCCTCGCGCCACAGACCTTACATTTATTCCAAAATAATAACTCAAGGCATTAACAGTTTAAACAATATATTTTATTTGTGAACTTATGTATAACTATTTTTTTTTTAATAGCTAACTTTTAACTATTCATCAGTCATCAAAGCTTGGTAAATATTGATCACAGGCACAGAGATTTACTTTAAATTTCACCAAGCTGATTACTCACTAAAAAATCCCACAGGTCATGATTTCATGGCATTTTAAGTCTATGTATTTTAAGTCTATGTCTGTGTATGGAAGCCCTTTCCGCCACTGAATAATAAAAAATAAAAAAAGGTTATTGCGACCTTTCAATCAGTATTGTAAAGTCAGTATTGTGTGATATAAACTTTTTCAATTTTGTGAACATATCAGTCTTTTTTCTTCTCAGAACTGGACTTTATAACTCGCAATTGCAAGTTTATTTCTCACAATTTGGAGAAAAAAAGTCAGAATTGCTAGATATAAACTCACAATTGCAATAAAAAAGTCAGAATTGCGAGTTTATATCTCAAAATTCATACTTTATTTCTCGCAACTGTGAGATTATATCTTGCAATTCTGACTCTATATCTCGCAATTCTTACTTTATAACTTACAACTGATTTATATCTCACAATTCTGAGAAAAAAACTCAGAATTTCGAGTTTATATCCCGCAATTCGGACTTTATTTCTCGCAGTTCTGAGAAAAAAAATCTGAATTACGAGTTTATTTCTTGCAACTGTGACATTGTATCCCACAACTCTGGCACTATATCTCGCAATTCTGACTTTATAACCCGCAATTGCGAGTTTATTACTCACAATTTGGAGAAAAAAAGTCAGAATTGCTAGATATAAACTCACAATTGCGAGAAAAAAAGTCAGAATTGCGAGTTTATATCTCAAAATTCATACTTTATTTCTCGTAACTGTGAGATTATATCCTGCAATTCTGACTCTATATCTCGCAATTCTGACTTTATAACTTGCAACTGATTTATATCTCACAATTTGTGAGAAAAAAACTCAGAATTTCGAGTTTATATCCTGCAATTCGGACTTTATTTCTCGCAGTTCTGAGAAAAAAAATCAGAATTACGAGTTTATTTCTTGCAACTGTGACATTGTATCCCACAATTCTGGCACTATATCTCGCAATTCTGACTTTATAATCCGCAATTGTGAGTTTATTTCTCACAATTTGGAGAAAAAAAGTCAGAATTGCTAGATATAAACTCACAATTGCGAGAAAAAAAGTCAGAATTGCGAGTTTATATCTCAAAATTCATACTTTATTTCTCGTAACTGTGAGATTATATCCCGCAATTCTGACTCTATATCTCGCAATTCTGACTTTATAACTTGCAACTGAATTTATATCTCACATTTCTGAGAAAAAAAACTCAGAATTGCGAGTTTATATCCCGCAATTCTGACTTTATTTCTCGCAGTTGTAAGTTTATATCTCACAATTCTGAGAAAAAAAAATCTGAATTACGAGTTTATTTCCCGCAACTGTGACATTGTATCCCACAATTCTGGCTCTATATCTCGCAATTCTGACTTTATATCTCACAATTCCGAGTTTATATCTCACAATTCTGAGAAAAAAAGTCAGAATTTTTAATTTATATCATGCAATTCTGTCTTTATTTCTCTCAACTTTAAGATTATATCCTGCAATTCTGACTTTATATCTTGCAATTCTGACTTTATAACTCACAATTGTGAGTTTGTATCTCACAATTTGAAGAAAAAAGTCAGAATTATGGGATGTAAACTCACAAAAGTGAGAAAAAAAGTCAGATTTGTAAGATAAAAAGTCGCAATTACCTTTTTTTTATTCAGTGGAGGAAACAGGCTTCCATAAATGTCTGAGTTGTTTACTTTTTTAAATTCGTCTTCCAATTAACACCACGATATTGTTAATTGAGACTGATTCGCGAATGCAATTTATCTCTTGAACCAATCAGCACAGTACACCAATCACGATTATAGCCAGTCATATTGCAATGCAGGCATCGCCTCCTCTCACAAAATTTTTCCCCCGTTCAAACAAGTAATTTATACACTTTTTAATGTTATATTTTGTAATATTTGCTTTTTAATTCTACTCCAATATCCAAATCTCAAATCAGTTAGTTTTATTTATTTTAACTGGAAATGACATAAAAAGAGAGAAAGAGAACTTTAGAATATAATTTAATAGCATTATTCAGAGTTAGTTAGTTATATAGTTATGTCGTTACTACATTGATTCCTCACATTTCCAGATGATGCGATCATTTGGACCATGTTTCGTTTTTGTAGCATGTCGTGTGTGAATCTATAAAAACTCAGCTCTTTCTTGCCCTCTCTCAGACCTTTCTGTACGGGCCAATCGCTCTGGGAGTTGTCTGTGCTATATGATAAGTCCAAAATGGCCCCCTCGTAGAAACGAGCTCTGGATGTTCAACAACTTTTACATGGTTTCGCTTTACTCACGGCCCCCGTCTTCCCCGCACAGATGTTGGATACATTACGAAACCTATGAACAATAAAGAATGGCTTAAAGTTCCAAGACTGCAAACAAAAGAATGTTCTAATGGCAGCGACTGATATATAAAAAAAGAAATTTGGACAGGTTTAGGATTCAATTACTGTGTGATTGAGTGTTGACATTTTTGAGGCTACATGACAGGAAATTCATTAGAAGCAGAGCAGCTTGGGAAAGGATAGCGGGCTGCCGTTAAAGGAAATGGGTGATTATGAAAAGGATGCCGGCGGAGGTCGAGAGGTGAGTGTAAAGATGAAAATGTTATTGAGGGTTCGCCGCAGCTCCTGACACTAATTGCAGTTTGCTGTAAAAGTTATTCAGAGCGATTTGATTTCGGGGAGAATGACAGACATACAAATGAGGTGCTACGACACGGGTTGTTTCTTATTATTATATGAGAAAGTGTGAGGGAAAATCGTCATATTTTTATAACCATAAAGAATAATGTGCAGGCTAAATTGACATATATGTATATTGAGTGTGTTCAGTCTCAGTGGATAATAAAAATCAAAAGTAAAATGCGCAGAATTCTAATAAAAAAGCTATAAAATAAAAAATATGCATTATGTTGTTTTCAGACTGTGCCCAGACATTTTATTTCAGAAAACGCAGTAGGTATATTTTTATTTATAAAGTTAAATGCTGAGTGTGTGAATGTTACGGCAGTAGCTTGTTGTCCGGCCCTGTGGTGTTTGCATTAACAGAAAACTGTGGAATCGGTATCCAGTACTACTCAGCTTTAATGAGCTTTTCAAGCCTTCTGAAACTCTCTCGTTCCCTGCTGAACAGTCAACTTCACACAGGCCGTCATCTGCGTTCCCCACCCTCGACAGCACTGACATAAACACTGTGATGTTCCTGTTAGTCCCAGCTGCACGACCGTTAACATGTTTCCAAATCATCCCATTCACTCTAATAAGAAGCCTTTACACTGTCCACCGTGGGCTGATTTGGGTCGGGCAGGAACAGAGAGGACGTCTGGGCTTTTGAGGGGTAATGGGAAGCATTTAAGAAAGCGCAAATAATTTTAAGTGACAGTGGCGTACACAAGGGCCAGCTGTTTAATAACTTAGTTCAATTTAATATGCAGCCTCTTTATTACCTTTACATTAAACTAATAACTGCATGATCAAGGGGCTCACTTTGTGCTATTATGATATAAATAATTAGCAGGCAATTATACTTGTTGCAGATTTTGTATATCCCATGAAACTGTAATTAGGGTTTCTAATACTATTTGAATGCACCACTGATTCATTAATCAATGCATGTATATTAAGTAGTAGCGGCCTAAACAAATTTATATTAAAAAATGAATAGAAGGGCAAAATTTATATTGATTTTACAGGATGTGGCTGAACTTTATTAATCGGATCACTTAGCTAATGAACTAGATAGGTAGATAGGTAATTGGTATTTTTTTTTTTTTCTAAAAATAATTGAAGATGTCTCACTTTAGCATACACAGACATAAATCAATAAAACAAGCACGTTTTTAGATATGTTCCATATTTTTATTTGATCTTTTTCAAAATTATTTAATGATTTAATGAAATTATTTTAATGACTTCTTTTTACTTACGGGTATCTATCTATCTATCTATCTATCTATCTATCTATCTATCTATCTATCTATGTTGGGAAGGTTACTTCGGAAATGTAATACGTTACAGATTACAAGTTACCCTATTTAAAATGTAATAAGTAGTGTAAAGTTATGTAACTGATTAATTTTTGATTACTTTTCTAAATTTCTAACATGTGTTCAACTGTTTTGCATTTTGAAACATTTAAAGCAGGCAGGGTTAACCTTACAGTAGTACTCAGCACTGATTACTGTAATGTTACTGATTTAAAATCATAAGATATAGTTATAGTTATAACTATGATACTGTTTTTGAAATCAAATCAAGTCAAATCAGTCAATCTTAAAAAGTAAGGCATACATATATATATAAATAACACACACACACACACACACACACACACACACACATGTTGGGTTTACATGTTTTATGGGGACATTCCATAGGCGTAATGGTTTTTATACTGTACAAACCGTACTTTCGATCGCCCTAACCCTACCCTACACCTAAACCTAGCCCTCACAGGAGATTGTGCACACTTTTACTTCCTCAAAAAAACTCATTGTGCATGATTTATAAGCCTGTTTCCTAATGGGGACCTGAGAAATGTCCCCACAAGGTCAAAATCTACTGGTATTCCTATCCTTGTGGGGACATTTGGTCCCCATAACGTGATGAATACCAGGTACACACACACACACACACACACACACACACACACATATATATATATATATATATAAACTCAAATAGGAAATAAAAAGTGATCAAATAAGCATTCCGTGAAACTCCTGAAATATTGGTCTCATATTTTAGAGCAGTCAATGCAATTCGGGACAGAAATCGATTAAATCTGTATGTGAAAGTGTGAAAAGGATAGTGTGAAAATATAAATAATTAATTTGTTGGATTATTTCAATTGGGTTATTTTGATAAAGTAATAAAATACAGCTAACTAACACAATAAAACACAATAAAAACATGATAACATAATAAAAAAGACATTTAAAAAAAATTTAATTTAAAAACAGAATTATCTGTTTTTTCTAATAAACTTCATACTCAGATGTAATTACACATTTTTTCTCAATAACTGTAACAAATTGCAGTTACATTTATTAAATTTAATAGGTTACAGATTACAAGTTACCCTATTTAAAAAGTAGTAAGTAGTGTAATTATTTCAATTACTTAATGTAACTGATTACAATTGGTTACTTTTTGATTACTTTTCTAAATTTCTAACGAATGTTGCGTATCTCCGTTGACTCCGTTATCTCCCCAACACTGCTATCTATTGTATCTATCTACCTACAGTCAAACCAAAATTTATTCAGACACCTTTAACATTTCTCACACTATCACAGTTTATTCACTATAGTTTAGAAAATGGTAATAAAATATAAGAAGAACTCAGTTAAACTGTCAGAAAAAAATCATCTTAATAGAAAGGTATATAATGTATTACAATCAACCATAAATTCAGACAACTGTTAGTATCACAAAACCATCAATACTTTGTTGACCAATTACCAAACAATGCTTAATTTTGTTCAGTCTGTGGTGTAAACAGGTTGCATCAGCAACTAAAGAACAAACAAATAAGAAAAACATGGTCAAGTCAAAGTGTCTGAATAATTTTTGGTCCCAAATTTGTTTAATTTTACTGGCAGTCCACTGTATGAAGATTTTTGGGTATAATATGTCACAGTTTACTTTATTTGCTATACTTATATAAATGAACATAAAAACATATATAGCTGGTGTCTGAATAATTTTTGTATTCCCTCTCTCTCCCTCCTGTATAATGTATAATCTGCTGTTTTGATAAAAACTAACTGTTTCTTAACTTTTCCAGGCATTAAGGTATCGTGGAATAATTTACTGACTCTGCATTACTTCAACATGAACACTTCACCCAAAACTCAAGCTCGTTTTCCTTTGGAGAGCGACTCGTGTGTACGAGGCTCTGGAACAGATGTTCATGAAAAGCCAATTGTATTCCTTCTGATGGTCGGACGGCTGAAGAAGTGGAGGTAGGCAGTGGAACAGATGAAAGGGATGCTGAAGAAGAAGAGCGTATAACCCGCTCTCATCGCCCGCAGTGAGGCAGAGGCTGGAGAGAGATGCAGATGGGCGCATCCTCAGGTAACGAGCATCCTTCTCTCTTCATGCATATTCCTGCGTCTTTCGGACGTCTCCTGTCACTCTCGTGTATCTAATTGATTTTTTTTCCCGTCCATCATTTATTTATTTATTAACCACAATCATCCTGGCGCCGAGAGGCTTAGCGGAATCTCGGAAGAGCGGGGATGGAGAGATGGAGGTGCTGGTGGTGGTTGGGGGGCCGTAAGACCTTGTAAAGATGGTTTCTAACACGTTTTCTGCTGAGGATTTGCGAACTCTATCTCAGCTAATCACAATGGAACCTATTAGTGCTTGACATTTTTATCCGGCAGCCAAAGACTCGGCGTCTCTGGCGCGGGAGGCTAACGGCCGTGGACAGTGTTGCGGGGCTCTCAGGCCTGCGCTCGGGCACCTCTGGGCCCACCTGAAATCCGATACCTGAGCCCCCACGCCCAGACGCCATTGATTTCTTGTCAGCCACAGAAGTTTTCAGCTTGTGTTGAGGGCCTGGGGTTGGTAAGGGAGATGGGGAGAAAAGCAGAAAGTAAAAAAAAACATGTTAGAGGGGTGAGAGAAATCTTAATTAGAAGAGGTGGAGGGAGGGGGGGGATTTACCGAACCTGCTTTCAGCTTTAGGGATCCGGTCAATGAAATGAAGGAATGTAGAAGGAGAGAGGGATGATGGAGCCGGGGAGCGGGAGAGATTAGACAGTGGCAGGACGAGGTGATTGATAGAGAGGTGGAGAGAGTTGTGTGTTTTCTCTTGTTTTGGGGTGGGGGTGTCAGTTGGAAGGTTGGGCTCTCCGTGGATTTGCACTGTTGAACTCATTACCAAGCATTACCCACTAAGAAAACACTCTGCTGTTCTAATTGCCCAATTTAAGACTGCAGGTGGTCATACGGGGTTCAGCTAAACCTGGACCTGCTTACGGCACTGTTTTTTTTTTTTTTTTCACCTTTTCACAGACGGGGTGCTGGTGTTTGGTGCCGGAGCATCTTTTCACTACTGAAAACCTCATTTTGGGATGCACAAATTGGCTCTGCGCCAATCAAGCATTACAACTTATTTATTATAATCAATAAAACTGTCTGCACTTGATTCAGTGATGAGATGAAGCAACATGGATTTAGTTGATAAATTTTATATTCATATTTTATTTATTTTTAAATGTAATGAATTTACAATTATTACAATTATTATATTAGATATACTGTTAAATAATTTGTATGTCCTTTAATCACAGTTTAATTTTTTTATTTACCTTACATACAATTAATTATTTTTGGAATATTGTTATTTTACATTTACATTTATGTGTCTTGTATTCACATTTAATTTTCTTTTATATTTAATTTTTTTCCTCTAGAATCTATTTATTTTATTCGTTGTAAATAAATGTTTTTATTTAATTATTTTTACATTTATTTTTATACCTTATATTTATAATGTATTTTTCTTTCATTTCTTTTCTTGATTTTACTTTTATTTATCAACAGTTAAATTATGCATTTATATGTCTTGCATTTATTTTCCCTTTTTTCTTTTATTTTTCATACAATCGATTTATTTGATTCATTATGTACATATGTTATTTTTTAATAATATATTAAATATATAAGACTGCTACATTAGTCTGCTTGTGATGGCATAAAAATGATTAATTAAATATTTTAATTTAATTATTATTTTTATATTCATAATGTTTTTTTTTACTTTTATTTTTCTACAATTCAATTATGTATTTATGTCTTATATTTACATTACATTTTTTTCTACAATCTATAATCAGTTGCATCTTTATTTAGGTCATTAGAAAAGTTTGGCAGGTCTTCCAAACGAGCATCAGCACCGTGGAAAAAAGAAACCAATGTCTGAACATAAACAAATGTTGCTTTGATTACATAGCAAACAGTTACTTCAGAGTACTAAAGCCAAAGCACAAGTTCTTTGACATTCTTCATCCCTGTGAGCTTTTTAACACCTTGACGTCAAACACCCAGCCCACCTCCCAGCATGCTCGCCATCCTCTGGCTCTGGTGGGTCGAGCGTGATCTACGAGGGAGCTTTAACCTGACTTTGAAACCGCAAGCAACTTCACAGACAAGAGACACAATTCGCTCAGAGCGCGAAAAGAGCAGAGCCCGCTCGACGCTGGGGAGCAATCCTGCCTCACACATCTCTGATTTCCACACAGGGAAATTATGTCATAGTCCACAGAACTGTTTGAAGAGGTGTGCATTTATGAGGGGTCAAATGCTGTAATGCCTGCTCGAGTCCAACCCTTGAGGAACAACTGAACTTTATATGAAATTACAATCCAAAAAGCCATTGAACGATGTTTAACGCTGCTAAATTATGTGCTTTCGGTGTTTAGCGAATGGAAAAGAAGGGAAAATACATAAAAATTTATTGGCGGCCACTGAGGCGGCACTTAGCTGATAATATATTTCGCCCAAAATTAGCCGAGGTACGTCAAGCGCAAACTGGGTCAGTTTTAACCTCGTTCCAACAATTAGGGAGATTTAAAATCCTTCCTGGTTTCTTCCTTTCCAAGGCTGAAACGAGGGATGATGGGTTTGTCAACAGGTAATCCACCCGTTTATGAGGAGGATTGATGGATCCGAGGCAAACGCAACTGACGCAAAGCCCACATCTATCTTGGCCGAGGGATGTGGTCCGCCGACAGGCTGGGAGGAGGAATTACACGCACGAGCACGACGGCCCCTCATAAATCACTGCCGCCCAGGTACGCCGTGAAAGCCCAGTGGTAGCTGTCAGCCGCCGATTTACAGCCATCCACTGCTTTGCTTTCCATTAAAATATATGTACATGAGACTTGTACTAGCATGGCAAGAGGGCCAAAGAATTTATGAAAGGAAATAGCCGTACATTACTTTTCTATTTTATTGTATTTTCCAGGGAAAGTGTCACGTTCCAGCGCTTGGTGGGAATTGGGCAGAGGAAACAGGAAGGGGAGCCGATGACAACATCTGGTTGTGATTTCAGAGATGCGGGTGAAATATGAAATCGAAACGAGCCTTACAGAAATACATGTTTCAGCAGCAGCTGCTAAGGGCAATTTATTACAATTAATATCATCTTAATGTTACCTTCTGAGTGACAAAATTATTTGCTTTTAATTTTCCCCAATATTTTCTAGGCATGCTTGGGACTTTTCCAGACCACAAAGTAATCACCTTTTTGTCAGCACGGCTATCTCTTACCTGCTGCGGAGTGTGAATGAATTATTGAAATCCTGACCTTGCAGCAGAAGCTGTCACAAAGGTATGAACGCCGTCGGACCACCATTGAAGACAAGATATCTGTAAATATTATGATATTTTAGTGCTAATCTGAGTAATATTGGGCCATTCTACAGATTTGGTTCAAGATTTCAAGAGTTGGAAAAAATTATTTTTTTAGTAACATTTCTAGTAATTGTGCAAATAATTATATAATAATCTCAGAAACTTTTAGAATATTTGTCCTCTCCCCAAATTTGTCAGTATAATTTATTAAGAAGGGTTATATTGACCTATTAAGATTCTGCCTACATCTACCTTTTAACTATATATTTTTTCTATTCATTAAAACGTTTTTAGAGGTAAATCAATAATGGTTACAATTTTAACAATATTTCAAGGATGATATATGAGATTTGTTGTATTTTGAATTTTATTTCTTTGTAAAAGGCAAAAAGTGGATCACACTGATTTCAAATTTAAGGATTAGTTTGAATATACCTTGAACCAAACACTATCATAACATCTTAGTTGATAATTCAATATACTTTATTTTTGACAAAACATCCCATGTTTCGGTCGTGACTGGACATTTTCGATAGTGACAGTAATGTTTTGGTAGCAACTGCATCACATTACAGAAATTTAACCCACATACTAAAACACTACTAAAACATACTAAAAATTTGCATAACTGTACTAAAATTTTGTTTATTTCCTCCAAATAAAGGATTATGTGTTCCCTTTTGTCACTACCGATACCATGATAACATGTTTTTGGTTGTGACTGTTATGAATGACAAATTTATTGAATAACAAACAAAAAACAAAGATGTCACTACCGAAACTTTACCAAATGTTTCAGTCATGACTGTTTTGGTAGACAAGTAGTTAAAATCAGTCTCAGCAATGGACTAAAACATACACTGTTTCGGTAGAGACAAAACTGCAGGGAAAAAAAATTTAATTAAGTTTCATAGTTTACAAAGAAAATATAAAATTTCAGTTAAAAAAGAGATATTTTTTAAAAACAATTAAATAAAATGCAATAATTATTTTAATGTAATTTTCATAAATTGCAGTTTAGGGGTTAGGGTTCAGGACAGCCACCCCCCAACTGAAATTACCCACTAAACAATGTTTTTATATGTATTAGGCTTACTGATATTTTAAATATTAATGTGGGTTTCAATAGATAATAAAAGGATATTAGTAAACATCTAAGATTTGAATACTTAACTTTTTAATTGTGTTTTTTGGTTGTGGGACAGCAGTTTGCACCAGTTCTGTAGAATGGCCCATATACTGTATGCTTTGTTTGTACATTTTGGTTTAAAGTTCATCAACATTACTGTTGCTATGTGCTCATAACAAAAAAATGTTCCTGCTTCCATACACAACTTAATTTGTGATCACAACATCAAAAATGTTGCATTAAACTTTAATTAGTCAGAAGTTTTCCATCTTCAAGGGGGGCTCGGGCAAATTCAGAGACTGGGGAATATTCTTCGAGTCGTAAAAACTTTGCAACTCCTTCAGATCTTTTGTCTTTCTAATAACTCTCGCTTTATTGTCCTTTAATTTGTCATGGAGGACCGTGTTTTCATATCCCACTGCTGTGGGTTTGCCCCAGCACACAGAGTCTCCTGTGATATGGGCAAGTATCTGATACCCTGGCAGGCATTTAGAATGAATAATCCAGCAATGGCGGATCAAAAGAGAACAATCTTTTACACTCAAAGTGAAGCTTTTTTTTAAGGAAAAGGTATTCATTTACATATAAAATGCTGTGTTTGGGACGGGGGCCCTGGAGGCAGGGGCCTCTGGGGACATCAAGTCTATCTTGCGCTTGGATAGAAAGACGAGGAAAAAGTGGTTGAAGTATCTCAAAAGTCTTACGTAATGAAGAGTTCGATAGATGCAATCAAGCATGTCGCATTAGCAGCCTGAAAGAGATACTTCTGATCAATTTGGTTTCGTATTCTCTTTCTTATTTGCCTGCTTGATTTGTTTTGTGTGTGTTGTCTGGTCAGAAAGCCAAGCAGCCCAAGCAATGAAAACATATTTGGTTTAGTTTTATTAAAACTATATATGTTACTTAAGTATATGTTTAATCAAAAGGCATATTTTTAAATGTATTAAACCAAACTAAACCACATTTTAAATGCTAAGATTTTATGACATAAATATCAGCATTGCCCTCAATTCTCAATTTAATTTTTGATTAATTTATTCATTAGTTACTAAAAACTATTGACACAATTTTATGCATAGTAGTTGCTTGAGAAGTTAAAATATTTATTTAGTTTAACTAATAAAGGAGACAATTTCAAAACTATCAAATTGACCTGCATTCAGAAACTGTGAAGTATTAAAAAAAAAAACTAAAATGCTGGTCCATAACTCCTGTAAGACTGTTGGTCTGACATGTTCGCTGCAGTGTATTCTTGTGTGCGTCAGCGAAAAACACCACAGCCCACAACCTGTTTTTCTATATATATTCATACATTTTTATTGTGGATAAACTGAAAGTGGCATTGATGAATGGCTGGGTTGTTTAAAAAGAGAGATATTGGATATTATGTGAAATCTGAGGCTGTTATAATACAGGAAAAGGGAGGTGATTTTATTTTTTTTAGGTTTTCATTGCCTGGACGGCTCGTTCTGATAGTTTTGACCAGCTGACCTCTTCCCACACACCCATTTTAACATAACACTGCCGTACGCTTTAAACGTTCCCCTGCACAGCCTGGAGGTGGAAGTGTTCTTCAATCTCCCCCGGCTGACCTGTGACCCCTTGCTAAGGGGTTAATGCAAGGCCACTTCCCCTGACATGAGATACACACACACACACACGTATGCACGCACACACAGAATTAGTTAAACAAAACACATTTATGTAACTGTTTAGCAGCAGTGTGGTTACAATCATTTAGTTTGCATGCATGCTCAGACAAGTTTCAGCACAATGATTATTAAACAGGGTTTCAGAGAATGTTTAGATAGATTATTGACGTTTTCAAAGAACTGTAGTTATGTTTCAAGTCAACAAAAATGACGTTTTCAAGTCATGTTAATTTTGTAATATGACATATTTTCAAGTGAAACAGGATATTAAACAAAAAATGGGAATTGATTGGATGTAGATATGACAGGTGTTTGGACAGGAGGGTTTGGAATATAAGAGGGCTTGATGAAAAGTCATTTTAGATTATTTTAAATATGGCATTATGGAGATCAACTTTTTTCTTTGGACTAACATGAAATAGATTAATTCTGCACAATAAACTCAAAAACATATTTAGAAACATATTGTTTATTTGTGACCCTGGACCACAAAACCAGTCTTAAGTCGCTGGGGTATATTTGTAGCAATAGCCAAAAATACATTGCATGGGTCAAAATTTTAGATTTTTCTTTTATGCCAAAAATCATTAAGAAATTCATGAAGTTCATGTTCCATGAAGATTTTTTGTAAAATTCCTACTGTAAACATATCAAAATGTAATTTTTGATTTGTAATATGCATTGTTAAGAACCTAATTTGGACAACTTTAAAGGTGATTTTCTCAGTCTTTTTGATTTTTTTGCATCCTCAGATTTCTGATTTCAAATAGATGTATCTCAGTCAAATATTGTCCTATCCTAACAAACCATACATCAATAGAAAACTTATTTATTGAGCTTTCATATGATGTATAAATCTCAGTTTTGTCAAATTTAACCTTATGACTGGTTTTGTGTTCCAGGGTCACATTTTAATGTTATTATGACTTTAAATAGTGTAGATACTGTTTACATGGTGGATATGCAGCAACAACACTACAACAGTATGCAAAAACTTATATTCTTATGTTTTCATGAAATACTCACAGTATTTACTTTTTAGATAGATAAATAGATAGTAATATGGATGATAGATAGATGGTGTTATTTAAGTTGCTGAACTAGTCAAATGTCTTTTAATTTTTTCCCCCTTTTTTTCCATTTTTAATGATATTGTATTATTATTTAAATTAAATATTAATGAATTATATCTATGCATGTAAAATTACCCATCACAATATTAAATTTCTAGATAGATAAGTTGCTAAACTAATCAAGGGTCTTTTCATAATTTTATGGATTTTTCCGTTTTTAATTATATTATTTCAAATCAATATTAATGATTTATATTTATGCGTGTAAAATGACTAAACAGGTATACAAAAAATATTTTTATTTTTTTCTTTAATATTCACAATATTCATTCTAGATAGATAAACAAATAGATTTTATTTAAGTTGCTGACCTAATCAAGGGTCTTCTCATTTCTTTTGATATTTTTATGTATTTTTTTTTCCATATTTAATTATAGTATTATTTCAATTAAATGTTAATAAATTATATTTATGCATGTAAAATTACTGGTGTATATATATATATATATATATATATATATATATATATATATATATATATATATATATATATTTTTTTTTTTTTTTTTTTTTTTTTTTTTATTATTATTATTATATTATCATTTAAAATAAATTCTATTCTTATATTTTCTTGAAATAGTCACAATATTCACTTTCTAGATAGATAAAAAGATAGATTTATGGATGGATGGTATTATTTAAATTAGCTGAACTAATCAGGGGTATTTAAAAAATTGTTAATTTTTTATTTATTTATTTTCCTTTTTAATTATGTTATATTATTATTTCAATTAAATATTAATAAATTATATAATATCTATGCATGTAAAATGGCTAAACCAGTATCCACCAATTTCTATTATATTTTCATGAAATATTCACAATATTAAATGTTTAGATAGATTAACAAATATGTGACCCTGGACCACAAAACCAGTCTTAAGTCGCTGGGGTATATTTGTAGCAATAGCCAAAAATACATTGTATGGGTCAAAATTATAGATTTTTCTTTTATGCCAAAAATCATTCGGAAATTAAGTAAAGATCATGTTCCATGAAGATTTTTTGTAAAATTCCTACTATAAATATATCAAAATGTAATTTTTGGGTCCCAGTCAAATATTGTCCTATCCTAACAAACCATACATCAATAGAAAACTTATTTATTGAGCTTGCATATGATGTATACATCTCAGTTTTGTAAAATTTAACCTTATGACTGGTTTGTGGTCCAGGGTCACATATATGCTATTTAGGTTGCTGAACTAATTATGGTCTTTTCATTTCTTTTCTTAATTTTTATGTTTTCTTTTCCATTTTTAATTATATTATTATTTCAATGAAATATTAATGAATTATATTATTATTTATGCTTGTAAAATGACTAAAACAGTATACCAAAAATTCTATTCTTATATTTTTATGAAATAATCACAATACATTTATAGATAGATAAATAGATAGACAGATATATGGATGGATAGATGTTGTTATTTGAGTTGCAATTTTTTCATAATTGATTTATATATATATATATATATATATATATATATATATTTTTTTTTTTTTCATTTTAAATTATTATTTTAATTAAATATTAATAAATTATATTATGTCTAAAAGGACTAAACTGGTATACAAAAAGAAACTGATTCTCATATTTTAATGAAATATTACAATATTCAGTTTCTCGATAGATAAATAGATTAAGTTATTTTATTATTAAGTTTTATTTCTTTCCATTTTAATTATATTATTATTTAAATTAAATATTAAATAACTAATCAAGGATATTTTAATTTTTTCCATAATTTATATGTATTGTTTCATTTTTAATTTATATATATATATATATATATATATATATATATATATATATATATATATATATATTTCTTAAAGAATTTTATATATGCATCTAAATATTAAACTGTATTTTATGAAGTATTCACAATATTTAATTTCTAGATAGATAGATATATGGATGAATAGATGCTATTTGAGTTGCTATACTAATCAGTGGTATTTTTTTTTTTTTCATTTTAAATTATATATATTATATTTTCATTTTTATTAAATATGAAATATTAATGAACATATGCATGTAAAATGCCTAAACCATATACAAAGAAATTCTATTCGTATATTTTCACAAAAGCAGTAGAATAGAACAATATTCACATTCTGTTTGGATAAATCATGCAGCCGGTGCAGTGAGTGTGTGCTGTGGTGCAGTCGTGGTGCCCCTGTTGTTTGGGGCCCCTCACCTTCGCTCTGCCTCATTAATCAGAGCTGTACAGGACTGCAGGCTGCAGGTCTGAGGTGCCCACAGGAGCAGATGTGCTCTGAACCTCCCTCTCTCTCACTCTCTTTCTCTTTCCTGAGCAGGTGTCCAGTGCTCGGCCCTGTAGTGAGGGCTTGCTGCGGGTGGCATGTGTGTGTGGGTGTAACTGGCTTGCTACCGTGACGACGGAGGCCCAGGAGACCCTGCCCATGCCACGACGTGATTGGCCGGTTTATGAAGTGGCATCTGCCGGCCAGGGGGCCATATGGACGAGCTGACATTTAGCGACACTCTCCGTGCCGTACAGGGCCGTGCGGCTGCGAGAAAGAGAGGACTCTCGCTGTAACCTTTACACACACGCGCACGCACGAGCGCGGCGTAGTCCTAAAGCCCTGCTGTGACCGGCTCGGGCCCATGCTGCTGCTATGACACATGTGCATCAAACAGAAGAACAGGCATTAGATCAGAAGGGCAGACCACATGTATTAAAGAATCGCCCCCTCGATGCATTTCTAAGGGGATGTAGGGAAAAGCGCTGCATACGCGAGCCTCTCTTTCACCCCGGTGTGAGCTCTGCTGTGTGTCGCGCTGACATCACCCTGTCCCGCACGAACCCATGTCAGATTCCACGCTGAGGTTTCCTCATCTCTCTGGGACGCCAGTCGAGCCGCTGGAGACCGCTAATGGCAGATCTCCGGTTTCAATTCATGTCTTTCACAACATCACAAAGTCTGGGAAAATTGATCTGTTCTTGCGAGGATTAACTTTATGAACTCATCTGATTGGAAGCAATTTGGGGTTTACCATGTCAAGTTAGCAATTCAGAAATTTTGAGTTATATTTTTACCATAATATCAGCCTTTCAAAGTGAAGCGTCATTTCTGCACCACTAATGTTGCCAAATGCAACTGCAAGAATAATAGCTTGCTACTTACTTACAATGTCATGTTACTGATTCAGAGATTTAGAGTTATATTTTGACTCTAATATCAACCTTTCAAAGTGAAGTGTAATTTTTATGCCACTAATGTTATGAAATGCTACTTGCACAAATAATAGCTTGCTACTTGCGGAATAATGTGAAATCTAATCATCTGATTTGAATGAGAGCTGTTTATGGGTCATTCATGGGATTTGGTCCCTTATGTGTCCCCAGTAATGATCATGATATTATTGCCTTAAAATGTTCAACAACATAAATTTTAAAGTTGTCTTTGACATAAAAACACATTTGGACCTTTAAGCATATTTAATTTTTTTTTATATAATTCTAAACAATTTTACAGCATTTTTAACCACCAAATATCATAATTTTATGATAATAATGTCCCCAGACCTGTGTCTACCATTTTGATGGTGAAGAATACAACACTTAATATGAGCGATTCTTTTATATTTTTTCACCTTGTTTGGTATATCAGTAATAGTTTTCTCTAATGTATGTATATTTTCTAAATATTGAATTCATTAAATAAATAAAGGTTTTTGGCTTGTCCTTCAAAATATTGTCCACCCTGTTATATTCGACTACTGGCCCTTTTAAATAAAGCTAAAAAGGAAGATCAAATGGCTGACATCATTTCCTTAGAGGGAAAACAACTGGGGAAGGTGAGAGAAAGCCTCTGTGTTGTTAATTGTCTGTTTTTACTTATTTCATCTTTCCAATTTGATGGGGTCAACTTCAACATGTCCACCCTGTTAAGGAGAATATGAAAAAAAAGTAAGTAAAAAT
>NC_133376.1:17963486-18021889 GCF_049309525.1 Garra rufa
AAATAAATGTTCTTTTATTAGTACAGCTATTCAATTAACAACTTTTCTGTAAACGTATTACTTTACCATTTAAACAGAAGGATTTGGAATTTCCATAGGTATCAGGTAATAGTGAAAATGACATTCTCACACCCACCTTGAATGCAGTCGTCACATAGGTGGCTTTGATTTCCCTCCATGTCTCGTTTCCTCTCCCTCAGATTGTTTTCCTCTCTGATTCTTAATGGTACCTGCAGCAGACAGGCTAGAGTCCCTCAGAGCTTGTTTTAGAGGACCCCTCACACTTCTTTCACAGCTCTCGCTGTCTCTATATCTCATGGTGCTCCTGCATAATTTGTGAGCGTGTGTGTGTAAGACATAGAGAGTGCTTGATGGTGTATGAGTGTGTGTTTGGGTCAGTGCTTCGCTTGACTTTGGTGGAGTGTTAAAGCTGATTTGTCCCTGTGGTGTCTGAAATTCTTACAACAGAGTCCCGCGTAACTCTAGAGACTCGGCGCAGAGCAGAGAGCACGAGACAGTTTAATATTTATGTGTTAATACAGTAGATCTTACAGCGCAGCTGTGATTGTACGTGCTGGTGGGACTCATCGATTGTCCTCATGCAGAAGGCTGTTGAGGAGAAATGATTGTAAAAGTAATTTAAAAAATAATGTCTTGCATAAGAGTTTTAGTCACTTGTTAGATGTTATTTGTGTAATGTATTTTTCAACCAGTGAAGCATTCAGTGAATTTAAAGGTTTACATTTTTGTTACAATTTACAATTTAGTACTGTGACACAATACAGTCATACCAATTATTCAGACATCAGATTTAATTTTTTATATTTTGTTACTACACTATAGTTCATTTATGTAAGTGAGGATAGCAAAAATAAAGTAAACTGTGACATTATATCCGGAAAATTCTTCATACAGTGGACTACCAGTTAAATTGATAAAAATTTGGGACCCAAAATTATTCAGGCACTAACCATGTTCAGACATGTTTTGCAAGTGTTTTTTCTTTAATTGTTAATGCAACCTTTTTACACCACTGACCGAACAAAATTAAGCATTGCTTGATAATTGGTCAACAAAGTATTGATGGTTTTGTAACAGTTGTCTGAATTTTTGGTTGATTGTAATCCATTTCATACCTTTCTATCAAAGTTATCTGACATTATGATGAATTTGTTCTGACACAGTCTGACACAATCTTCTAAACTATAGCGAATAAACTGATTATGTGAGAAATGTTGAAGATGCCTGAATACATTTTGGTTTGACTGTATGTAATTTATAAGAATTGTAACTTTTGCATCTTCCCATAACATTTAACTATTAGAAAATATAAAGTTGTTTATATAAAACCTTTTTTTTGTCACTCCATAAGCTGAAGATTATGGAGTCTTTTCGATATTGATATTAGTAAATACATACATGTTGCATTGTGAAGTGCAACTCTAACTTTTTTGTCACAGTTTACAATTTAAATCTAAAATATATATTTTTTAATATAGACATTTTTAATTAAATGAATGACATATGCTGAGTAATTAATCTAGGTATTGCATATCAAAAAAAGAGTCATATCAAGATACTTGAAAGATATTATTGTGGCAGACAAAAGCACTGAATAGCAATAACCTGGCACTGGAACTCAATATATTAATTGTTTTCAAATTTTGATTAAATTTGATTTCAAAATCATCAGAAATAGTCTAGAGTCCATTTTGCAGTTGTTTTTTCTGTCCTTTCTGTCAACATTGTTGCTTGTTAGATGGACAGTATAAGCCCAGTGTGATTTTCTGTCTTTTTTGTCAGACTGTAGTACTGTACATACAGTCAAGCCAAAATGTATTCAGACACCTTCAACATTACTCACATTATCACAGTTTAGTGTTGGGCGATATGCTCAATTTTCATATCGCCCTATCGTCAGCCTGAGAGATCGCCGATACACGATACTATCGTGCTAATTTAATTAATTATCTCTGTACTAAATTCCTTATTCGTTTTGTAAAGGTAGACTTTATTTTGGCATATGATTAAGTTGTACGTGTACAGAGCGTTGACTATAGTTCTGCCGGAGTTGTTCAAGTTACTTTCGGTTTCATTCTCTGCTATCGTCAGTGAGTGAGCTGTAAATGTGCGTGCCAGAATGTAAATGAATGAATCTTTCTTTACCCGTCATATTGCGATAATGTTACCGCTGTATGTCTGAAGGTTGTCATCAGGTGATGTTGTAGTTAAGTTCATATTGAATGCGGAGAAGTGACGCGCGTGTAATTCACGTGCGTATGTTTAGCGCCATCTGATCGCATCGTAATTCTAATTAACGCCTATAGACGTTACTGAGATGAATGTTTATGTTTACTGTATACAGACTGATTATGATACATCGTAATTAATTCAGCCTGAACCAGGTTTTACTACCTCTGTTATCCTAATGACTGCAATGCTAATATAATATAACACTCCCTTTAGAATCAGTTAATGTACCACTGTACTGGATGATGAAAATCTCCCATTCTCACTGCGCGAGGTGCGTTAAGGCGCGGTGGCCTCTCTATGCGTGTGTTTATACCGCGGCAAGTTTCTGAAGCATCCTAGAACAGACTCTCTGTGCTGCATTGCTAAAGTTAAGTTCTTTGTTGACGGATAATAATAATAATCGTCTAACTATCGTCAAAGGCATCAGCAACAGGCGATATCTCTGACTATCGTCGATATACGATACTATCGTCTATCGGCACAACCCTATCACAGTTTATTCTCTATAGTTTAGAAAATGTCGATAAAATATGACAAGAACTTAACAGAGTTAAACTGTGTTAAAACAAATTCATCTTCATAATATCAGATAACTTTGATAGAAAAGTATGTAATAGATTTATGACAATATTTACACAATTATCAATAAAATTGTTGACAGTTACCAAGCAATGCTTAATTTTGTTCAGTCTGTGGTGTGAAAAGGTCAAATTAGCAATTAAAGAAAAAACACTTAAGCAAAACATGGTCAAGTCAAAGTGTCTGAATAATTTTTAGTCCCAATTTTTTTTTTGATCAATTTTACCGGTAGTCCACTGTATGAAGAATATCTAGTTATACTAGGTCACTGTATACTTTATTTTGCTATCCTTACTTACATAAATTAACTATAGTGCCCTGCACCCGCTAGTAAAAGAATATATCAAAAATTATATTTGGTGTCTAAATAATTTTTGGTTATTATTGACTTGGCAGTTCCAACTTTTCAAAAATTAGTTTCAGAAATGCATTTAGCTATGTCTAAAAACACTAGATTTATTAAATTAACACATTACATTGACAACTCTAATAAAATCTTTAAAAATATCACATGCACTGCTTCCATTGATAGCTTATATGAAATATTAAAATTTCTATTAATATTCCACAACAGCCAGCCATTTTCTCAGACATTTCTGTATTCCTGTTCTACACCTTCTTAGAAACTTTCAGTGACCTTTTTTAACATTTACTCTCTCGTCACTGTGGATTTGGCATCAAATCAGATGTCTTTTCCTCCCGAGAGACTTTGATAGATAGTCGATAGACGTCTTTTTGTGTAGTCCGGTCTCCACACTAGTGTTAGTTACATAGATCGAGACTTTTGACATGGGAAAATGTGATTCTTGACTGTGGACCAGAGGAAACATGTTCCAGCTGATGTTATTTTGGGTCGGACCCCAACTGTGGGTCCAAGGATCCCCGGGAAAGCTCAGACACATCTGCTGTCAGCGTGAGCAGCGAGAGCCTGAGCGAAGTACACATCCACCTTAAAAAAGTTTCATCAGAACTTTTCAACTTGGTCATCAAAACTGTAATGTCGGTGAGCCATAAGAGAGCCTCCGAGTGCTTCAATCAGAATGCATAGCTGTGTGCTATTATTATTTTATTTATGACCAATCGTGCACTCTGGACAGGTGTAAAGAGACTCAAAGCTCTTTAAGAATAAATAAATGCACAGGCATCTCTTGTGGTTTGACTCTTTCATGGAGAAACTTAAAGTTTAATGCATGAGGGTATCCTGTATCATTGAGAACCATGAAAACGGACACTAATATTTATGTATGAAGTGGTTCCTTCAGTCCGGACAATTTAGATGCATTGGAGTTAAGACGTTTCCTTCTTCCTCTTCACGCTCCCTCTCTTTCTTTTTCTCGTTTGTTCATGCGCTGCTGCAAAACCGAGGTTAATTTCTTTACAAGAGCGTGGCACTCACGGAGCAATTACAACAGTGATGGAGAGTTTCCTTGACTCCCTGTTGTTTAAAACCTGTAATTTATGGCTTGCAAAGAGGCCACAGTTAATTTCTCCTCTGTGGTTTAAGAGGGAGGCAGACGTGCTCTCTCTTTTCTGCGGCTTGACATTTTAATAGGAGTTTTGGGAGAACTGCACCATCTCAATCTGGTTCTGACCCAATGGGCACTTGATCATTGTTTCCTCGTTTTAACGCACCATGTTACCTTGAGGAGGAAAAGATGCTGAATGTAAAACGGACCTGGGAATTGGCAGTCCTTGTAAATATTCTGGCCATGGAAATGTGTCGCTAATTGTTCCACCACCAATGCTGAGGGATTGTGACTGTTTTTTTGTGAGCTCATGTGTGTTCCTGTTTCTCCTGAAGTTTTTGGCCCGTGTTTCGTATGGACAAGGCCAAATGTTACTAAAATTTACTTTTGCTAAGTAAATAAAGCTCACCAAAAGTTTTAGATGGTACTGTGACAAAATGCACAAAAATGTAACATTTAATTCTATTTTCTTGGATTGAAATATATGGAGAGCAAAATGTTTTTAAAAATACAGTTGAAGTCAAAAGTTTACATACACCTTGCAGAATCTGCAAAATGTAAATTATTTTAACAAAATAAGAGGGATCATACAAAATTCATGTTATTTTTATTTAGTACTGACCTGAATAAGACATTTCACATAAAAGATGTTTCCTTCAGGTTCCAAAAATTCTTTGTTTTTTCCAGCATTTTTGTGTATTTGAACCCTTTCCAGCAATGAATGTATGATTTTAAGATCCATGTTTTCACACTGAGGACAACTGAGGGACTATTACAGAAGGTTCAAACGCTCACTAATGCTTCAGAAGGAAACACAATGCATTAAGACCCGGGGGTGAAAACTTTTGAACAGAATGAAGATGTGTACATTTTCCTTATTTTGCCTAAATATCAGGGGTTTTTTTTTCGTTTATTACTGCCCTTCAGAAGCTACAGAAGATAGTTATATGTTTCCCAGAAGACAAAATAAGTTAAATTTACTCTGATCCTCAAATTCAAAAAGTTTTCACCCCTTAATGCATTATGTTTCTTTCTGAAGCATCAGTAATTTTTGAATCTTCTGTAATAGTTGCATATGAGTCTCTTAGTTGTCCTCAGTGTGAAAAGATGGATTTCAAAATCATACATTCATTACTGGAAAGTGTTCAAATACACAAAAATGCTGAAAAACCAAATAATTGATGGGACCTTAAGGATTTTTCTGAAGAAAATCAGGCAGTTTAACTGTTCAGGACAAACAAGAGACTCATGAACAACTATCACTAAACAACATCAACAAAAAAACAGCTGTGGATCATTCATGTAACAACACAGTATTAAGAATCAAGTGTATGTAAACTTTTGAATGGGCTTATTATGTAAACTTTTGACTTCAACTGTATGTTTATACAGTTTCAAAAATATACAAAAAAAGGCAAAAAAAAAAAAATACTTGACAAAAAAATATTTGACTTTGTATGACAGTGCACGTTGTGACTTTGCATCTTAGAAACATTTAACTCTATAGAAAATCTAGTTATTTATATAAAAGCTTTTTCACCCCAGATTTCTGATAAAATGTATTGGCTGTTGCATCATAGGACTTTTTCATTCATTGTGTACAAATATAAAGTTTGCTTCTGTATCTCTAATCTCTAAACAGTCGCATGGAGTGATTTGTATGTGTATGTGAACTTGGTCACCACTGAAACAGATGTGCACCATGCCTTGTTTTTCTATGTGGAGGGGCTTGTCACAATCCAGCCAGTATTTACAGCATGACAAATAGGAACAAAGCTCCTATCTCCCATCATTCCTACTAAATGACATCCTACTGCAGACTTTCTCTTTGTTCTGTGAACCGTTGTCAGCTATTTTAAACAAACTTACACTTGAAATGTTTTGGCCCTAGATTTGAGAAAAGGTTAGGGATTTGTTTAACAGTTTAGACATTTTCTAAAATTCCTCTCTCTTTGGTTTCTCCTTTAAATTACAACCAAATATGAGCGTATTATTACCTGTAAAGGGATTTTATAGTACTTTTGCACCTTCTAATGACATTTAGCTCTATACACTACCAGTCAAAAGTTTTTGAACAGTAAGATTTTTAATGTTTTTTTTTAATAAGTCTCTCCAAAATACAGCCAAAACAGTAACTATTTTCTATTTGAATATGTTTTAAAATGTAATTTATTGCTGTGATTAGGGCTGGGCGATATGGCTGAAAACTATATCACGATATCAGTGTTTCATATCGGTCGATATCGATAATTATTGATATTTTTATGACCCATTTAAAATAAGGACCAGGAGAAAAATATATTACACTCAAGCATTTTTATTTTAAACTTAACCTGCCTCTGATCATAATCCCCTCAGTTATTAAGACAGAAATGTCAACAACCATGGAAAACTCAAATAATTAAAATGTAAACATAAGTCTAAAGTCACAATATACACTTAATTATCTCTTAATCCTCAATTCAAACCCCATTCATTGTTGATGAAGTGAATGGTCAAGCTAATGTATGGCCCAGAAGTACGGCTTGACCACAGGTCAGAGGTTGTTGCAAAGTACTTGGCTGATTATATTTTTTTCTGCACAGATTGCTGGTTGCCAGTAGCCAACATTACTTCTTTCCCGGTACTTTAGCCTATACTTTGTGTAATAACAAAAATATTTATTTAAGTGAAAAAATAAGTCCAAAACTTTCAACATTTTGAACAATAGGGCCTTACAATCTTTTTTTTTTTTCCAGAAATTCTTGTTTTAATTTTTCTGATAATCAAATGAAAGCAAAATCACAGATTTATTTTTAAAAATAAAAATAAGCGGAGCTTTACTGTTAAAATTAATACATAGAAGAAAAATTATATTCAGTTAAACAAGGTTTAATAATAATAGTATTTTTTCAACAATTAAGTGGTGACTCTTTATTTTATTTTTTATCATACATATTGTTTTATGTAAATTATTTAAATGTGAACACCTACATTATACTGTACAGTAATACAAGACTAATATTGTTCTGTTACATGTTAAACCGTACTTTTATTTTGACAGGTTGCCGTGAAGTTTCAGTGTGTAATACAGTATGAATGATGCTAGTTTCACTAATGAAATGGTAAAATTGACAAAAAGTGACACTCACAGCAGCTTTGGAGATGTATTTATTGGAGTTTGTCTGTTCATGTGAGATGCAAAGGCCAAATATTAGCGGGAGCGTCACGTGTGCAGTATGTGTGTAGTGAAAATAAAACGCGTCTCCTCCATTCATACATATAGAGGCAAACGGAACATGCAGGATTCTTATTGAAACGGTCTTTTTGCATTTCAGTTTTCACAGACACTAGTCCATATCGCGATCTGAATTAATTAACAGACCAACTTTTGATTTATTGGTCCAAAAATCGACGAATTCCGCGGCATTCCGCCCTATAGTAAAGTCCGTTTTTATGAATGGAGTCCGCGATCCCGTCTGTGAGGAGACATTGTAAACGCGCGATCATGTAGAGACAGAAACCAAATGCCGTCGTGTAAATAAGATAAATAACATAAGGCTATTTAGTTTGTTTAATACAACAACATGGACCCGTTCTGTAGGAAAGATAACCTTAACTTCTATTGTGATCTGGCGCTATGAACTAAACGTTAAAGGGGGGCTGGGCGGGCCGACGAAGAATACAAAATATCGAACGTTTTATCGAACACATTTTTTATTGATATCGATCTCTTGTCTATCGCGATATATATCGTTATCGTTTTATCGCCCAGCCCTAGCTGTGATGCCGAATTAGCATTATTACTCCACTTTTCAGTGTCACATGATCCTTCAGAAATCATTATTATATTCTGATTTGCTGCTCAAAAACATTTATTATTATTATCATCTGAAATAGAATTCTTTTGTAACATCATAAATGTCTTAAAAATCACTTTTGATCAATTTAAAGCATCCTTGCTAAATAAAAGGAAAAAATTATACTGACTCCAAGCTATTTTTGGGTTAATTTTTTTTTTTCGACTTCTCAGAACTGCTTCTCAGAAACTTCTCAGAGATTATATCTCATGATTCTTGCAATTCTCACTTTATATCTCACAATTCAGACTTTTTTTCTTAGAATTATGATACAAAAGTGAGATAAAAGTTGCAAATACTGTTTTCATTTTTTATTTCCTGTCAGAAACCAGCTTCCACAGCAGGCAGTTGCAATGCAAAGCAGTTTACTAGTATCTGGAACGGAACTTTTATTTCCATATTTCTCTCACAGGTCCATCTAGTTCCTGTCAACCCGAACAGAGCCACCTGATACAGAGGGCGAGCAGAAACAGCAGAAACAAGTTGCCGAGAGAGTGAACCCGCAGGAGATGTGTTTTGCGGGAGAGCACGGTATGCCAAGAAAGCTTAAATAAACACCCGTTGACACTCCACACACCCGCAGTGGCGATCAGGGGTCGGCTGTGGACGTCTCACTGCACTCGTATATCACGCTAACGCTCTCTCAGTGCAGACCCCTGGGCTCGGAAGCATTCGCTCTGATCATGAGGGTGAATCTGCAAACGGCTGACACTGCATCCATCTCTCTCCCCTGGTACGCTCCACTAGTGGACAGAGCGGAGGGGAGATGCTTTCATTCTACCTCCACATTCTGCCTCATTTACATCTTGGGGGCGGCTGGGAGCAGCCCCACTGCCCTGAACGGCCCCCAGCAGTCCTCTAATTGCAGGCCACTTCGCCTCTGGGTGTGTATCCGTCCAGGCTTGTAACTTCCATAAAGTTTGTCCCTCACTGTAGGCCTTTAAATCTGTGCACTGAAACTGCTGAACTGTATTGGAATGGCTCATGCGAGCACAATAGAGACCGTGCAATCTGGCATGGTGGCTCGCCATCTTGAATAGATCCAAACTTATTGAGATTTTGAGTATAGATTACTACACTTACAGAAATGTATTAAAAGTAAAGTTCACATTAACAATGTAATCAATATAGATAATTTACTCACCCTCTTGTCATCCAAGATGTTCATGTCTTTCTTTCTTCAGTCCTAAAGAAATTATGTTTTTTGAGGAAAAACATTTCAGGATTTCTTTCCTTATAGTGGACTTCTATGGTGCCCGCAAGTTTGAACTTTCAAAATGCAGTATAAATGCAGCTTTAAAGGTCTCTAAACGATCCCAGCTGAGGAAGAAGGGTCTTATAGCTAAATGATTGGTTATTATCTAAAAAAAAAAAAAAAAAATTGTAAAGGGCATTTGATCTTCTTTGCATGTTCACTTTGTAAACACTTGGTCGGTACTTCTGCAGCAATGTAGGGCAATTTTGAAGTTGGAGGGAAAAAAAGAGGTGGGAGCTTTTCAACCTACCCTAACTGTCTTGAACCGGAATACACAGAGTATACACAGAGCTAGACAAGAGAGCATTGAAGGTTAAAATCGATCATCACCTGGGATCGTTTAGAGCCCTTTGAAGCTGCATTTAAACTGCATTTTGGATGTTCAAACTTGGGCACCATAGAAGTCCATTATATGGAGAGAAATCTTAAAATGTTTTCCTTAAAAAAACATAATTTCTTTATGATGGAAGAAAGAAAGACATGAACATCTTGGATGACAAGGGGGTGAGAAAATTATCTGTAAATTGTTGTTCTGAAAGTGAACTTCTTTAAAGCCAAGTATGAATCTCATCAAGTTAATGTTTTTAAGCATTTTACATTTATTCCAAAGTAATAACTTAAGGCAGTAAAAATGTAAACAATATATTGTATTTGTGAACTTATGTTCAGCTATTCTTTTTAAAAGTTAACTTTTCAATATTTTCGGATAATCAGTCATCAAAGCTTGGTTTACTTTAAATTTCAACAAGCTGATTACTCTCTAAAAACTTCCACAGATCACGTTTTTATGCCATTATGGGAAGACTAATTTGATGGCACTAATGTCATTATATTGTTCATTCAGACTGATTCGCTAACACAGAATGACACAAACACAAGAGGCGGGATTTATTGCATGAACCAGTCACAGCCGAACATAACCAGTCATATCCAATCATATTGCGATGGAGGCATTGCCTCCTCTCACATGACTTTCCCCCATTCATTCTCAGTTACTCACCACCAAACTCACCGCATGCTTTAGAGGTTCTGTTAAAACTCTTGAAAGGCAAGAGAGATGCAGACTCCTGCTGTAACTTTACATGCTGGTGTCACTGTTGGACAGTTTTACTTTTAAAACATTATTTTTTTTTTTTACACATTTTAATGTTATATTTTGTATTATTGGTGTTGTTTTACTTTTGTACTACAATTTTTTTTTCTCATCCAACATTTTTAGGAGACACTGCTTCCTTCGCCTCCTCGGAGGAAACACCCCTGATATATAGCTAATATTACATATAAATTCTAATATTAGATATACTTAAACAAGATACATGTAATATTACAATCTATATATACTATTAGGTATATGTTGTTCGAAAACAGTACTTTTTCAGAATTTGAGTTAAATTTGATCTGAGGTAGTAAACAGACTGTAGAATTGCAATTCAACTTTGAATTTAAGAAAGTTGATATGAAACATTTAATTTCAAAGAAATAATAACTGTACAACTGTTTTCAATCGTGTATAAAAGTTTTTGGGGGAAAGAAGTTTGAAGGTTTGTAAGCTTTCTGGACAGATAGATTTATTTTCCAAAATGCATTATGAGTGTTGAATTTCTCTGAATTGCAATTTTTTTCCTGTCATTCCAATTCGGCTTCCTGTAGGTTGTGGGCATTTCAAATTCATGCTCACAAACTGAAAAGGAGCCTTTTCTTCAATTCAGAATTTGACCCGAGTCAAAACACTGTCAATAGGGAAAGATTAATAAGGGTCAGTTATCCTGCTGTGAGAAACTGATCACCTTTCCTGAACTGTAAAACACAAAACCGGATAAACAACCGCTCAGCAGTACTTGTCCAGAGAATCCATATTGCCCAGGTGTGTTGAAAAGAGCATCTTTTCGATAACAGAGCAGATGCAGACGTCAGGGTTTCCACAGTGCATTGTCGTCCCAAGGTAACAGTGTTGATTTCTTTTGCGTGAACCTGCCTGAGTGAGTCTTTGATGTCAGTCTGTTTGATTGGCAATATGTCAATAATGGACTAGGAGGAGTAACTCTCTGAACGTGGCCTGAATCGCGAGAGGTGGAGACAAATTAGTGTGTCCAATGGTTCTTTCCCTGAACGGAGGTTAGACAATCCTGAGGAGAAATCCCATAAGCGTCAACTGGGAGATTGACATCCAGATTAGACGGTGTTTTTTTTTTTTTTCTCTTTACCTTGCTGGCGTTGGTGAAACATCTGAATGCTGAGACTGATAAATAACAGAACGGGAAAACAGAGGAAGAGTGTAAATGAATACAAATTGATGTTTTGATAATGTCAGACTTTTTCCTCCACATTCTGCATTGGTCCAAATCAAATATGCTGGATTGGGCATCAGTGTATTTGAAGAAAATAAAAAAACAAGCTCTTTAATTTGTAGAATCTATTGGCTGAAAAGTTGCTGGCCACAAAGACAGGAACTGACGAAACAGCACTAATTATTTTTCATTTTGTAACCCCAGCATGAAATTTGTCGAAATAAAGCCTATTTCTTAACAACAGCCTATATTTCTTAATATGTTTAAAGTTTCGTGTCGCTGGGCGTCTTTCCAAGCCCATTTCTACTGTAACGGCGTGCCAACCTCCCTCCAGCACAATAACATCACCGACCCTGTGATTGCTGACACATGAAAGCTCGGCAATAACCTGCCCCGTACGTCCTCTCCCATTCAGAGCGCAGTGAGATTCTGGGGCTGAGTTCACTGACCACAGAAAAACATGCCTTCATTTCAACCTGAGAAATGCACAGGAAGGCCATGTTTGAATTACAATTCCCACGTCGCTCGAAAACGCGCAGAGAGAGCCGCAAGTATAACGAATGCCCCTGTCAAATGAATTGACGTTGAAATGATTATTACAAAAACATTTAACCATTTTAACACCTTGCTGATGTTTTATTTTCACAGCGGGAGCAGGACATTTCCAAAGGCATAAATCTGGACGTTAATTAAAGGCGTTTATTTGCGACCAAATGTTCGCTGTAAATGTGGAGGAACTTGGTGGTCCTTCAATTAGTGCTTAAAACTTACTTTTTAGTTTTAAGGTCAACTCCTATTTCTCTGTGAAAGTAGAGTTTTTTTAGTTTGCCAGTTGTTGCTGGTTGTGACCTATGAATTGGAAAAGTCATTAGTTAACATTTATTGAATTTTAGATTATTACGGATTTATTCTGTTTTGTAAAGACTGGTCAAAAATCATAATATTATTTGTCATTATTTTATTCTTTTGACATCAATAGTTTGTAACAGATGTAAAAACATATAGACAGCAAGAAATTATAAATAATGAGACAGCATAATTGTGTGATTTATACAAGTTTCAAACTGATCTCATGACGAAAACAGTATCTGTGGGAACTTGAGATGCGAAATACATTCCGCCATGTACATTTCGTCACATATTTGATGTGAAATGTCCAGTAAGTGGCCTAAAAGAGTGTTTTTTTTTTCCTGGAACAGATGAATGTACATATAGTACGTTTTATTTGACTTTGGTTTTGTATGTCACCACATTTCTTACTTGAAATGTCCGTTGTGTGGTGCTATAACTCTAATGCTTCATGACATTTTAAAATAACATACCATCTGCACTACACCGAATCCTACCTGATACTAACAACAAAAACAAATTGCAGGCATGTCGTTTTAGCTTGTTTTTCAATCTCATGTTTCAGATTTTTCATTGTAAGTCATGTTTTTCACAGGATTCATTTCCAAGCATTCTGCATCCTCCCTGATAGCACACGTACATTTCGAAGACGTCTATTTGACGTCTGCATTTACATCTGCAAGATGTAGTTTGCACATCTGCAATACGTCTGTTGGACGTTTCATATCAGATGCCAAATAGATGTCTATTAGATGTCTTTAAGATGTTTATGATTTAGAATGTATGTAAAACTGACATCTTACAGACGTCTGCCAGACATTACAGCAGATGCTTTCCAGATCAAGAGATCTTTAACAGACATCTTGTAGTAAACATACGTGTGCTATATGGGCTAAGTTCATTTCCGTGCCGGATGAGCTACCCAGCAACTTATGTCTGGAAAGTAAAACATATGGAGCTGTAATCATAACTGTGTAAGAAAACAATTACAAGTGTTTGCTGTTTTACCGCCTCTAGTGTTCATTTCTGTTGGAAACTGCAGTAATATTTATTTATTGGTATTTTGTGTCTTGCGAAAAAGTTCCCACAGGTACATTTCGTCATGAGATCAGGTAGAACAATTCAGTTAAAAAAATAAGGTAATGATAAAAAACTTTTAACTTTTAGACAGTTACTTTATTGTTCCAAACAAAGCCATCGCAGCTGGAGGTGTTTAATGATTGGATGATTATGCGTTGAATAAATGATTTAACGACAAAGCCCCATTTTATCATTTCTAAATGAATGAGCATCTTTGAACAAATTGGTTAAATATATATGGTGTATGGAATAAAGTCACTTTTTTAGTTCCTGAATGAATCTTTGCTTTTGAACGAATCGGTTGAGTGATTGATTTAATTATGACTCGTTTATAAAGACACCAATAAGAAAAGCATTAAATGTGTTTAGTTACAATAATGTGTTTTCTGTGTTGCTGGCTTCTATGTAATTGTAATTGAAATTCCCTCATGAATTTAAGTATGAATGTGTTAGCCTTATGGGGCGTTCAATAAATCGCGCTATTTGCGCGTAATTGGGCGCTTGAACATTTTGAGTTGTCCTCCATTGTTGTTTTGGATTTCTGCTACGAGAGCAAGCTCCTGATTGGTTAACGCAGCTCGAATATTTGCCAAAGTTCAGATTTTTGAACTTGTGCGATTTGCGCAAATCACGTTACGTGCATCAAACGCCTGAAACGCTCAATTTGCGCCGCAGGGAGGTCTATCGTGTCTTTGCATTGACTTAACATGTAAATCACTCGCGCTTAACGTGTCATTTACGTCTGGTGTGAATGCACCATTAATAACCATCTATAAGCTAGTGTGCTCCAAAACAATGACAAAATGCGCATTTAGAAGATATAAGCATTTAAAAACTTACAGTCTCTATTTTCCGCTAATACAGAGCAACGATTTTGATGACATCACCTTGCACTTCAGCTTCTCATTAAACTTTCTGTCCAATCAAATGTTCTCTAGAGTCTGAAAAGTCCCGCCCCCAAAGTATAAATACACGCTGAAGCTGCGGCTGAAATCGGTCACTTGTTCACAGAGTTAGTATTTTCTGTATGGTGAATGGCTTTTAGTGCACTACACAGGGGATAGGAAACGATTCAGACAGTGTAAATATGCTTTCCATTTGGGTGAAAGAAGTCTGATTTTGCCTTGTGTAACGTAAACTGTTACACAATAACTGTTACACAGATAGCATGGAGTGAATCATGTGCACAAGTTGCCACAGACCACAAAACTTATCGGACCCATTTGAATTCTACATAGAATGCTATATTTCTTAGGGATATGGATGTGATTGTGGCTGTCATACGCTGTCAAATGCAGCTTTACTAAGCTGAACGGCTCTGGTCCAAGCAGTAAAATAAACAAAATGCTATTGGCTATTTAAAAAAGGGGGGCGGGACTGCTTGATATGCTCAGCCCTGTCTTCCTGTTTCAGTTGAAATTACGTCATCGCATGGAATAACGCTGTGTGTTTCAAAGCACTTCAATAGACCTTTAAGGACACTTTTTTGGATGCTAGGAAAAACAGTAATCTCCCATATTGGAAGACATTTATATGTCAGTGATTTTTTTAATGTAATTTTAAAGATTTTAATTTGAAAATGTCACATACAACTGTCTTAAACGTGGCAGAGCTCCAGCTAAAATCTGTTACAAAGAATCTAATCCTCTCAAACTATAACTAGTGCATGTGCTGCCAAATGAACTCACTAACGGAATGTAAACAAATGTCCTCACAAATCTAGGTTTTTAAAAGATTATACAGTTTCCCGGGTTCAGTTTTCCTGTTGTCAACACACAGAATTAGCAGTGTTCTAGAATGATTAAGGAGTTATAGAAACACGCCTGTTGAATCTTCACTAGCGCCATGGTGCAAAGTCTTTTTATACATATACATGAGAAAAACATTAAATCATTTTTGATTTACATATTAACTGTAGTTTCATTTAATCCCACATCCTCATATGTAAACCATAATTTGTTTTTGTAACAGGTTATTAATTATGCTGACACATTATGAGAATTTAGGAATTTGAACTTTAAGGAAGGAAATAAAACTCGATCCTTACATAATCTGACTGATTTTCAAACTGGAAAGAAGGTTGAGGACTTCCCATTCTCATCAGCCTTTACTGTTTATTTTTCAGTGACCACAGCAGATGACTTTCCCTGAAATGTTTTTACTTTGGTTTAGAAAAAAAGTCCAAGAGCCCAAGTCGTGTGAATGATGGTTATCCAAAGTAAACAGACATGCTAATGAGTGTGAGGACAGAACTGGATATGCATTTGGAGTCCAGGAACAGATAATGAGATTTGGTTTAAGGAAATGGGTTGCACCTTGATTCATGCCCAGAACCTGGCTCAGGAAACACTTCTTACTTCTAAGTCTGAGAACACATCCAAAAAGTATTAAAAAGAAAAATTACAGCTACACAGCTCTTAGGTTTTATTACTTAGTGAGAGAATGGTATTATTTACAGTGGTTAAAGACAAATGCAGGGAAATGTACTTTAAAGACTCGTCGAATACAGCACTGAGACCTAAACTTTGGACTAATTAATTGTGTGCAATAAAAATTGTTACAACAGGAATATTTTAAAAACTCGACAGCATATTCATTAAATGTTATGTTTTCTTTTAAAAACAGTCCACTTTAATGATGTCTTTTTAAGCTCCCTTTCTCACTTTCTAACTGTAGTCATAGTAAAAAAGTCCAACAAAGCCAGACCACAGTACGTCATTACTGTAAGTATTTGAAAAGCTTGCATCATGGGTAAAAACACAAAATATACCTACAGAGTTTGTCGTCTGAATTATTGAACAATACTGCTTTGTAACTGATGACTTTATTGAGCTGTTTTTTTTATTAAATATTAACTGAATGTCATAATATATATATAACCAAACATATATATCTTTTAATGTTTTTCTCATATTTTGATATAATTCTTGAGATTTTTTGTACCTTTTGTGTTTTCACGAAGCATCGTCAATCTGCCATATTGGTGGCACTGAACACAAACAATGCCACTAAACCGAACAAAACTTGCATATGTTGCTGATTATTGCTGCTGAAAATGATCAGTTATTGTCATCTTTTGGACTGTACTAATCAGTCGGAGTAGAAAATACATTTAGAGTACTATAGACTGCCAAAAGTTATAACAAATTAGGGAGAAGAGTGCAAAAAACTGTCTGGCCAAACTGAACCAGGATTTCCAGGGAAAGAATCTTGATAACATTTGTGTTTGTTCTTATCATTTCCCGTCAAGTAGGTAAAATATTAGACTAGTATCTTAATTAATAATTTCATACATATCTTTATTCACTTTAGTTTGTCAAAATATCGCACCCTTTCCTGCTTACTAAGTCCTTCTCTATATGATTTAGCAGCTTCCACACGTTTTTACCATGGTTTAGACAGCATAAATTAGCAGAACAATGTAAAGTACATTAACCATGCAGTCCATGCTGTTGTTTACATCAGAGTATCTCCAGTATGGCCACGCATTTGGGTAACTGAACAAACTGTGATGTAAGTGCAAACCCTCTGTAGTTTAACAAATAATTACAATTTTAATGAATCCATCTTTTATGTGTTTTTGACTTCAAACTGTTCTAAACAAATCTGTTGCTAAATTTTGATATGAGAGGACAACAGGGGATGGAATTTTTCGGTGTATCATGGATCATGCGCTTGTATTTTGTCCTTCAAAGTTAAAACCCCTTAACCCTTGTGCGACCTTATGGACATTTTTTTCTTTTTCAGTGTTGTTTTTGATTATTTTGCCAACATTTTATTCTTCTATGAACCTATGTGTTACATTTTTTTAAACTCATAAGGGTTAATAATGGATTTGTTTCTTACAAACACACAGCTTTTCACTTCACAAAGCATTAAATTGTGCTTGGCAATACACCGGTTCAAACGATAAACCGGTTTGAATTATGCAAACGGTATGAATTTTTTAAAAAATGTCATACCAGTAAAAGTGCCTGAGCATCGTACACAGCGTGGTTAACTGAGAGAAGATCCCTGTTAACTGCATACACTTTTGACTACTGATTAGAAAACTATTAATAACACACTAATTCTTTAACTGGGCAAATAAACCAACTGTAAATGGCTGCTAATTGAAGCCAGAGACGCTGAAGTTGAACGCAAAAAGGAGAAAATACTGTAGCAGGCAGATAGAGCTCACAATGCTTAAAATGTAGGAAGAAATTTTGAAATGCTGACCTGGGGATGAGGGGTTTATATGAATGGATCTCTGAGGGAAACTGAGATACATTCAGAAAAGGCTTCAGAAAAGTTTAGATGGTATTTTCTTTCATCTTACCTCCATATAATGTATGCTAATGTATTATTTAAAAGTCCAGGACTACTTTGTTTACAGTGGTAAACAATTGCTGCTGTTCCTTAAGCGCCACCTGCTGTCAGAGAGTGAATTTACATCTTATTTAGCCCGTCTGCTGTTTTTGTTTTATCAGATATGTGCTATAATGTCACAAAGCGAAAGGTCAGACTACTGGTATCCATTGGTGAGTAAGTGATGTAATGCTAAATTTCTCTAAATGTATTCCAATAAAGAAACAAACTCATTAAATCTTGGCTAGCCAGAGAGTGAGCAAATTTTCATTTTTGGGTGAACTATTCCTTTGAAAAGTTTTATAAAGAAACTGCCACATTTAAAAATGACACTTCATTTAAGCGATATATAAAGAGAAGTGTATGTGTGTGGTGGCCTCTGTGATTTTATAGAGCACCTGAGGTGTTCCCCAGCTCTGGGTTCACAAATGTTTCCACCAGCGGCTTGATTTACAACTCCAGCAAAACCACATCAAATAAGCTTCATCACAGCCAGCATTTCCATGACACCCAGTCCATGATGTCACAGTGGCACAGGCAGTATGACATCATCGGCTGAGTGTCATTCTGTGTCCTTCACACAATGACCACCAACAGCTGTCAGACTTATCATAATGTTTTCAGTTTAAAAGCGCCCACCCCTTTCTTGTTTTCTCTCTCCGTATAAAGTCAGACCTCATCATTGTAAATGTGGTGACGTTTGTTCCACTGAAGTGTAAATCTTGTGTTTTATCTTGTTCTTTTTGAACAAGGCCCAAACTGTGGTGCTGGATCCCGGCCGCTCTCTCAGAACTGCAGTCCAATCCAGAGCGCTCGTGTTTCATTTTAATTGGCAAATGGCAGAGTGGTGAACAGCAAACTTTTTACACAGCCTAAGTCATTTCCGTCGTCTGTTTGTGTTGGTGAGAAGAACAACTATGCACTTAATGACGTGTTTGGTGTGTGTGTGTGTGTGTGTGTGTGTGTGTGTGTGTGTGTGTGTGAGAGAGAGAGAGAGAGAATGCGCAACAGTGAAACCTTTAAAATACTATATATATTCACCAGTCAAAAACTGAACTACATTGATTTCTAAAAAAAACTTGTGTAGTTTTAGTGACAGATGACTGGGTTAAAAGAGCAGTGTTAAACTCAAGGAGTTTGAATTCAACCACTCTGCATTCATTTTAAATGATTATGATTCACTAGAATCATAATCATTTTTAAATTAATCATGAATCTTTTTTCTGTAAATTATTTTGAATCAGTTTCTGTGAAGAATTTGATTTAAAATTCTTTAAATAGATTTGAAAGGTTTTTATATTTGTGACCCTGGACCACAAAACCAGTCAAAAGGGTAATTTTTTTGGAAAATTAAGATTTATACATCATCTGAAAGGACATGACATATATTAGACCGAGATACAGCTACTTGAAAATCTGGAATCTGGGGGTGCAAAAAATCACAATTTTTAGAAAATTACTTTAAACTTTAAATTTAAAGTTCTTAGCAATGCAAATTATTATTGAAAAATTAAGTTTTGATATTTTTACAGTAGAAAATTTACAAAATATCTTCATGGAACATAATATTTGCGTAATATCCTAATAATTTTTGGCGTAAAAGAAAAATTTTCACTATTTTTACAATGTATTTTTTGCTACTGCTACAAATATACCCGTGCTACTTAAGACCGGTTTTGTGGTCCAGGGTCACATTATTATGTGTTGAAGTTATTATTATCAAGTTACATTTTTGCATGTTTGTTTTTGTTATTTGTCTAAATGCTGCATCCAAATTGATTCAGGAGATGAAATCAAGATAACTGAATGGAAACCTGAATGTTTTCTCTTTGGAATACCCAATTCCATACAAAAAAAAAGTAGTCATCAATTTTTGGGAAGCTGCTTTGAAACCATAACCTTTCAAGCCACAATCTGCTTATATTTAAATAAGTTACACTACAGTAACTCCACAGATTTAGACTAACTCAAAAGTAATAAATTAGATTGAAACTAGGAAAGAAATGTATTTTTAAATACAAAACTTCAGAGTAATCTAATTTGATACAAAAATTCAAATCAAAAACATAACAATGAACAACAGCTTTTAACTGAACATTTGTTGAACCAAAGGAACAAACTGATTCACTAAAATGAGTCCCACTTCCCTATGTTTCATATGAGAGAGAAATGATAGTTAAAGTTTTATTATTGATACTGTCTTGGGTATCTTTGAGGTACTGCATTCAATACAATATGACAAAAAATATTGATGCAGCATTATGTAGTGATAAAAAAATATCTTGTTACTGTAAACTTCTGGAACTGCTTTCACAGATTAGATCTCCTCCAACACTGATGCTCGTTTTTGAACAAACTATTCCTTAAAAAGTATGTATATAATAAAGCATGTTGAAAAACATATTAAAGAAGATATAAAGTATAAGCACTTTTGCCATCTAAAAACTCTTGTACAAAACAGGAAGAGAGGAAATCAGAAAGATTACATATTTAAAAGACTCATTTTTCCCCATAACACACCTTTCTCCCCATGTCATAATTACGCTCAGATCAGATAACGTCATTCTGTGTGGAAAAATAAAGTTTATCCCCGGCCTCAGTTACTTTGTTTATTATGATGTCATTCCGTGAGTGACATTTTTGGGAGATTTGGGATCGTTTTCTGCTTTCTTTGCAGATTTCATTAGACAAAACATTTTGTTAATGGAGATTTTGAGTTGTTCAGCCTGTCAGCCCTTTCTCATGGTTAATCTCCCTCTAATGCTAAAGAAATTCAGCTCAGCCCTGATCACTTTTAAAGCCTTTTCTCACAGAGCTTCACTGATCTAATTAGACAATAACTGAAAGTACGTTTCTTGTATTTGCCTATATATTTGAGTAAGTGTGTGTGAGGGTTTCACAAGAACCTAAATTACCTGCCTGAGGTGCGGTGATCCCGAAACATATTTAACATGCCTGTTAACAGTCCAAACCATCAATCTAGGAGCAGATATGTCCAAATGTCCCACCATTTCAGACAGAGAGTGAAAGTGGGGAAAGAAATGGAAGAAGCCTAAAGATAATGGGGTGAATTTGTAGTACAGCACAAAAAAACTTTTACCTGATGTCTTTTGTGAACTGTCTTTTGTGAACTGGGTCTGGAACCCCTTTATGCGTTAGCAAAAATTACACTGATAAAATCAGGGATTTTGAAGGGATTGCGACAAAGAGAGAACAAGAAAAAGGAAGAGGAACATGATTAAAAGCCCATATGTCACCAGTTAAAGATTGGAGGCTACCAGTGCAAACGCAGGCCCGGTTCATGAATGGCTTGCAGATTTCTGCTCTGGCTGTGCAGGATAAGTGCTGGGTTCACAAGGTGTTTAGTGGTGAGGCACGTCAGCCAAGTATGATCTTACTGGCTTCCCATGTTAATGTTCATTCAGGAAGGACCTTTATTGCCGAGCAGGAGGAGGGCTCCAGCCAGCTGTGAAAACACCATTAAAGAGGCTTTAGTACTCATTTCACGAATACTTAAAGTTTACTTATTGAAAAAAAAAGTGAAATTAATGGACTATGCCTGGGCTTTTCCGTATTGTTCGTCCACGGGCTTTGACTTCCAAGCGTATCCGCAGGGGCCTGGGACAGTCCTCTGTGTGCAAGCGTCCAGTGAAACTCAATCGCTAAGTTCCAAGAACACTGACTGTTTTATTTTTTCTGCTTTCCTTTTTTTGGAGAGGTGTTCTGGGATTGCCATTTGGCCAGTGAAAATTGCACATTCACTTCAGAGTGATTGTGATTTGAAATGAGGCTGTTAAGCAGGGACATTGAGAGGTGAGGGGTTGCACCCGTAACAGGCCAGGAGAACCGCAGCAGGTCTGTGAGCAGTCGGTTTGTGTTAATGCTAATTGAGAAATCCATACTTGCACTGTAAGAGGAAGAAACAGTGTTTACATCCTTTATTGCAGACTGTGGCAGTCGTTTTGCCATCTTAATGTGACTGATGGACAACAGTGACCTCTGTGTTAACATAAACTACCTCCCAAAAAACGAACACGAGGGGTGAGCAACCTTTTTGACATGAAGTGCAATTTGAAAACTCAAAGTGCTACACAACATGCAACTCTTTAGCCTTTTTTTATGAACTGCATAATGCTGTCATCTCCAAAGCTTCAGACAGGCCCTCAGTCTGTGCATTAGTGCTTGGGATTTTTCAGGGAGCCTACTCTTTCTGCTGTTACACTTTAATGGCAATAGATGGCACAATTCTTCATGAGAGAATCATTAAATTATTTGACAGCCGATTCATTTATCAGCACTGGTTAATTAAAGGCATAGTTCACCAAAAAATGAAAATGTTATGATTATCTGCTTACCCCCAGGACATCAAGATGTAGGTGACTTTGTTTCTTCAGTAGAACACAAACAAAGATTTTTAACTCAAACCGTTGCAGTCTGTCAGTCATATAATGGCAGTCAATGGGACCCACAGCTTTGAGAGTCAAAACAACATAAACAGATAAAACCAAATAAAACCCTGAGGCTAATGACAATACATTGAGGCCTTAACAAACAAAATAATCGGTCTGAAACTGAAAGCAAGTAACTGAACAGTATTTATATCATTTTTTACCTCTGATCCACCACAATGTCCAACTGTCCTGAGCACGTTCACAACAGCCGGCACGTGACACGTCAACATGCTCTGGCATTGTAGATGCATACGCGTGTATGTCACTCATTGTTTACGCAGAGTGAATGTGGGTACGATGGCTACTCAAAATGGTAATTACTTGTCGCTATCCTGATTGTTGCAACCAATTAAAAACTAAAAGATTACATTTGCTTGATTTGTGTTGACTTTTCACTGACTCCAAACTTTTGAGCCTGATCAACTGAAGTTATGATTGCTTGCTCTTTGTCACGCGCCAGCTTTTGTAAACGTGCTCAGGACAGTTGGACATTGCGTTAGATCAGAGGTAAAAAATGATATAAATACTGTTCAGTTTCTTGCAAAGACCGATTGTTTCGTGTGTTAAGATCTCAATGTATCGTCATGAGCTGCAGGGTTTAATTTGGTTTTGTTTGTGTATGTTTTTTTTTTACTCTCAAAGCCGTGGGTCCCATTATATGAATGACAGACTGCAACGGTTTGCGTTAAAAATCTTTGTTGTGTTCTACTGAAGAAACAAAGTCACCTACATCTTGGATGCCCTGGGGATAAGCAGATAAACATCACTTTAAGGAACGATTTAAATGACTGGGTGAATGATTTATTCAGAAAAAAAAGAAGAAAAAAAAACTATGACTGTCACAGTAGGTTAATCTTTGAACCATTTACTCTTTCTTTAAAATGACAGTTTAATTCAGGAACTAAACAAATGACTGGCTGTATAAGTAAATCCTTCAACCATTCACTCAACCGATTCGTTCAAAACTAACGATTCATTCAGCAACGAAACAGCAAGTGCTGTGATGTTCGCCGGAGAAGCGAAAAGGTTTTGTTGTGACTTTGAATTTTATTTGGCAGAGCGAAAATAGACAAAAAGCTGGCAGTTTTGTGACAAAAATGTAAGTTACTCAATATCAAGTTCTTGTTTATTTAACTGGTGTAAACAAGCGTGCATTTTTCCAAATGTCAACACTGTTCTGATTACCTGCGGCAGTGCTCTTGCTCATTTAATATTATTAAATATAGTAAAGTCCTGGCAAGATGAGTGTACTCAAAGGGACGATTGTTTTACTAAAGTGTTTTAAATTCACATTTCACAGCGTACGAAGTTATTAATCGATCTTGTTAGCAAATATAGCGTTTTTATACTCAAGATTAAATTAAAGCTGGTTACAGCAATAGGTACTAGCTATTATGCAATTCTCAAAAGCTGTATACACTCTCTAAACTTCCACATCCCGATCTGCTGTCTAAAAAATAGCTTTGTTAAAGGCAGGGTGGGCTTTGTATGAATTAGGCACCAGAGTTTTGTATACACAATCAATCAACATGAAGAATATATTTATTTTGGAAATGCACTGCAAAAAAGAATCAAGGACCTGTCGGTTTTTCTCCAAGATATTCAACATAAAATATTTTGGATGGTAAATTCAGTTACACAAATTAACAAAAAACATATTACATGCCCATAAAAAGATAATGCTGTCTGATCTGAGCAGATTTGATTTGACTGGATGTGTTATGACAGGAGTTGAGAAATGAGAGAATAAAGCCAGAGGGGTAATGTAACCTGCTCCCGCTGCCAAGAACCATTCCTGCGATATTCCGACAGCAAGAGCTATACTGGGGGAAAGGACAGCAGCGAGCATCCAGACCTGGGAATGGGCTTCTCACATCTGGAACACGTTAGGATATACTTCTTTATTGAGCCTCGGAATTCCAGCATTACATGAGGAGCAATCCCACCCATGCACTTTACTGTACTCCCCTTTTTTCTCTCGTTCCCTCCTTTCACACGTGCACACTCCTTCTCCTTAGCAGGACAGCTCGGGCCGAGTGAGGGATTTGTTTTTGTCCTGGTTCACTGACCTCTGTCCTGGATGAATGACCTGCTGGGCTTATGTGAGCTAGAGGGCATTCATGTATAAGTTTTAAATCACTGGCTTGGAGCTGAGGGACCGGGATGGTCAGAGTATCCGGGATCACTGATGCTCCTGGTTTATTGTAACGGGGTCTCCACACACTTCTGGCTCCATCTGTGCGTTACGGCTCCAAATGATGTGGGAATGATGGTCGGCCTGAAATTCCCTGAGTCCTTAGGGGCAGGAGGGGGAAATGCCCAATGGCATTGTGGGATATTCAGAAAGCCAAGAGCAGGTCCTGTATTTTGATTTGCAATGGCAGACGGTCCCCAAGGCTTGAGTGGAAGGGTCATATATTACTCCGCTATCATATCAGCAAGCTTGCATTTCCATGTGGATTTCCAATATGTGCAGTACTGCTGACAAATACATGCATGATTTTTTATGGCCTGTCAGAAAATGGTACATACTGTTTTGTGTGTGGTTGCGTTAGATAGGAGAGATGTTTTTACTGTGTCCACAGGAAGATGTTCGTTTATCCACAGTAATGTATCTGTTGAAATAATTCTAAACACAGTTATAGTACAGAGTTACATGGTTACCTATTCATGGTTACACAAAAAGTGTACAACATTATACCACAAGACATGTGAGATTAAATGTAATATTTCTTAGTGAAGAGAAAACCAGGCTATTTTAAAGTCTTGGCTCAGAAAAAAAGGTCTATTTGATATATTGCTAATATTTTCACAGTTATTTCCCAGAAAAATTATGCATTTTATTAAAAGTATGTTGACTTTTTGACCCCGGTTGCAGGGCATGTTGTCATAGTGGAATCTTCAAATAAACAGCCTACTATAGGCCTCTAAGCTAAATAGTTTAGGAATCAGAAACAGCTGATAAAAAGTTCAAAACTAAGAGGCAACATTTGTTGGCTAAAAAATATTGTCAAAAACAAATGTTATAAATTCATAATGTTTTAAAACACTTGTGGCACCTTGCCTTAGTACAAAATGAAAACTGTGACAACTCGCCCAGGATGTGACATTTATGAAAAATACCACAGTTCAGCCTTTTTGTTAAAATCTTACTTAATAATTATTGGACTTTTGACAAAAAAAAAATGACTTACTGAGATATACTGTAGTTACAGTAAGTTTTTCAAAAGTTTTTGAACGGTAAGATTTGTAATGTTTTATTTTTTTTAAATGTTCACCAAGCCTGCATTTATTTGATCCAAAGTACAGAAAAAACGGTAACATTTTGAAATATTTTTTTTTTCTATTTAAAATAACAGTTTTCTATTTGAATATATTTTAAAATGTAATTTATTTCTTTTATCAAATCTATATTTTCAGCATCATTATTTCAGTCGTCATTGTCACATGATCCTTTAGAAATCATTCTAATTTGCTGTTCAAAAAACATGTTTTATTATTGTTATTATTATTAATAATATCAATACTTAAAACTGTTAAGTAATTTTTTTTTATCAGGATTCTTTAATGAATAGAAAAGTCTAAAGATCACAATTAAAAGCTTTTGTAACATTATACACTATACCATTTAAAAGCTTGGAGTCAGTATAATTTTTTATAGAAATTAATACTTTTATTTAGCAAGGATGCTTTAAATTGTTCAAGTGATTTTATAATGTTACAAAAGATTTCTATTTTAGATAAATGCTGTTCTATTCAAAGAAACCTGAAAAACATTTATTCTACTTCACTGCTTTCAACATAACAATAATATTTTTTTTGAGCAGCAAACCAGAATATTAGAATGATTTCTGAAGGATCATTTGACTGGAGTAATGATGCTAAAAATTCAGCTTTGAAATCACAAGAATAAATTACATTTTAAAATATATTCAAATAGAAAACAGTTATTTTAAATAGTAAAAATATTTCAAAATTTAGCTGTTTTTGCCGTACTTTAGATCAAATAAATGCAGGCTTGGTGAGCAGAAGAGATTTCTTTACATTTATATTTACGTACATTTGTCAAAGATGAGATGCCTTATTATTTCCACATCAAATTACCTTTACAAATGTTTGTGTATATTGTCTAATTTAATGTTTCAATTAACTTAACTGTAGAAATGAAACAACATACTTGTATTAAATTCTGACCTGTTTTTAAATACATAAAAGAAAATGTGATCATCCTAATTTTAATGCTATTTTAAATTATTAAAAACATCTTGCTGACAAATGGGTAAAACCTAGTGGTTTGAAGAATAGTGGCAAAGATTGGTAAAATTTTACATTACAGTTAATTATTTTTTGGGGGCTGCATCTAATGATTATTGTTCTAAATATTTGTGACAGTTTTAGTGGTTTTCTGACATTTCAGTGGCTGTCTTCTTAAAAATGTACGATAGTGATTATTTTTGCTCAGAATAAATAATATTAAACAGGACACATTCTAAAGTACAGAAAAACAAAACAAAATTTAAAGCTGTATTAAACAGTTTTTGTTTTGATGCTTGAAAACCCTGTTTCGTCATTGACCCACATACATAAAAAATTGAATTATAAAGCAATGCAAATACATGATATGTACATAGAGATTTCAGCACAGAACGTTCTATCAACTCTACCGTGATTGACCCTTGAGATAAATGCTATCTAGAATCACTTTCACATTCTTTTGTCTATGAAAGATTTCAGTAAATCCCCAACCAAGTCCATAACTGAAGCGTTTTCCATTTATTGTTCTGTGATATTTCTGGCTTAGTGCTTTGGCATTTGCAGCATCTCTATAAAACTTGACCGGTTGATGTTACACTGCTGATTTATGGGAAATGATGAATTTGATTGCTCGGAGCTGATGTGATTTTCTCATGCACCTTTCACTCGCAACAGCACACACAGCAGGAGACGCGCACGAAAATGAAATTAGGAAAGTTAAATGACTTAGGGCAGTAATCGGCCATAAACCACTTGAGTAAGCTCAGCAATTAGGTTTAATGTTGTCGATATCACCGGCGAACTTATGCAGCTGACTTCGTTTGTAAAATAACATACTTTGCTCTTGCAAGACAACGCCAGTAGCTATTTAAAAATGTGTGTGCGTTCTGAACTATAGTCTAGATTTCCAAATGTCTTTTCAGCCTCATGTTTTCTTTGCACAGAGCGCACAATTCCTTTTATTAAATTAAGAATTTATACATAATTACGTAATGAATCAATGTGCATTGCATCAGAATTCATGAGCACATCATGTCTTGCAGAACATTATTTTGACTCATTTTGTAGTTAGCCTGCACTGCACACAAGTGTACAAAGACCTTGATTGTGGTGTTGTATGCTGCAGAGAAGTCTTACCACCTAAAATGTGCAAAGATGACTGAATCAAACACGAACACGTTGTCACAGATCGCGTCGCCTTTACTGGTCCTCACCGATGAAGGACAAATGTTCTTTAATGTCATCCGCTGATACTGCAGCCCTTATCTCCTCTTTCCTTCTCTGCCAGGAGCTGTGTTCATTGATAACAGTGACATCATTTCCTCTTACATGAGTGATCTTGACCTGTGATTTCCTGTGTGAAGGCCCGTGGTTCCCCTGAGAAAATGTAGGCCCTTGTAAATTCTTTTACAATTAAGTGACACTACAGCATTTACTTTAATTTGTTCTCAAGCAATTAGGTTTTTTTCCTGATCCATTCGGTTGTTGTGTGAAATGGATTTGTTGATTTTAAGGTAAACGTGTTTGCACATATATTCTGAATTTGAAACAAAATTTATGATTTTTAGTTTTAGTGAGCATGACTAAACTTTCAAATTAGTGTTGAATGAGTGATGGGATAGAATTTGGTGTGTATGATTAAAAAGCACCCAAAATGTTGATGTAACTAATAATAATACAGATGTTCTTGATATTTTTTTAAATATATTTACATTTTTTTATTTATCATGTTTATATTGGGCTTTGGTCTGACACACCTACATTACAGTCAAAAGTTTTTGAACAGTTGTAAGTCTCTTCTGCTCAAAAATCCTGCATTTATTTGATCAAAAGTACAGCAAAACAGTACAATTTTAAAATATTTTTACTATTTAAAACAACTATTTTTTATTTGAATATATTTTTAAATGTAATGTATTCCTGTGATTTCAAATCTGAATTTAGCATCATTACTATGACATGATCCTTCAGAAATCATTCTAGTATTCTGATTTGCTGCTCAAAAAACATTTATTATTATTATTATTATTATTATTATGTTGAAAACAGCTGAGTAGAACATTCTAAATGTCTTAATCATCACTTTTGATCAATTTAAAGCATCCTTGCTAAATACAAGTATTACTTTCGTCTAGGTTAAGAAGGTAACCCTCGTTCCCTGAAGGAGGGAACGGAGACGTTACATTGGGATCTCGCTTGAGAGACCGATCATCTCTGAGCCTTATTAAAAAAGGCCAATTGAAAATTGGCGAGTGGACGTGCGCGCCGGCCACGCCCCCGCACCACTCAAACAGGTTTTCGCTGAAGAGCCGATCAAGCCGGCGTCAGCGCGACGCCAGGGGCGTGGCAGGGGAATGTAACGTCTCCGTTCCCTCCTTCAGGGAACGAGGGTTACCTTCGTAACCTAGACGTTCCCCTATCAGTCGAATCACTTCGACGTTACATTTGGAACTGACCCATGGAACAGGCCACGACCCTGGCACCGCGTTACGCACAACTTCACGTGCTGACAAGTATACGTGCCGGCAGGAGAAGTGTAACGTAACCTTCCCAACGCCCTGAGGCCCAATAAGGGGGCCTTTCCAGGGATGCCAGTTGTACTGAAGCATGGGTTGGGGGGGCGGAGCACATGAAATTTTTACATGTGGAATTGAGAATAATTCAATATATCCATAAAGGTTTTTAGGGATACACGAGGGAAACAGCGGAATCTTCCGCTGGAATAATGAAAAGTATAGCCACAATCTGCGGGGTGAAGGAGACCCAGGCAGGATCACAGTGCAGGACTACTCCGCGCCTAGCCCTGACTGCGGGGCAGGAGGACCCAGGGTTCGCCGGAGGGAACATTCTGGGAAATAGCGCACGGATCCACGTGGGAATGGCGCAGCAAACCGACACCAGCCGGTCTCCCGCTCACCTGTGAGTCCTTATGTTAGGACACGGGAGAACGGCCTCTACGCAAGGTTGTAGAACCTAGCGAAGGTATTAGGTGTCGCCCAGCCCGCAGCTCTCAGACATCTGCTAGTGAGGTGCCATGAGCCAAGGATCATGGCTGTCCCTGAGTATAACAGGGAGATGGCATCTACCACCCAATGAGCCAACCTCAGTTTGGGGACAGCATTCCCTTTCTGCTGAACCCCGAAGCAGAAAAGCTGCTTGGTGCTCCTGAAGTGCCGAGTGATTCTATTTTCACACATTTATGGACACAACAACGCAAGGCTGGGTCTGCCTCCTCCAGGGCAGAGCTTGCAGGTTCACCACTTGATCGCGGAAAGGCGTGGTGGGAACCTTGGGCACAATAACCGGGCCAGGGTCTCAGGGTAACGTGAGAATCGCCGGGCCCGAATTTCTAGACACGCTTCGCTGACAGAGAAAGCTTGTAGGTCTCCTACCCTCTTGATGAAAGCCAGGGCAGTCAGGAGCGCTGTCTAAATGACAGGAATTCTAGCTCGACTGAGGCCAGTGGCTCAATTGGAGCGTCCCGCGGCCCTGAAGGCGACGGGGAGGTCCCAAGAGGGTATGAGGTGCGGTCTGGGCACCTCTGCGAAACCTCACGACCAGTGAATGCTTACCTACTTTGCTCCATCTACTGCATGTGATATGCGGCGAAAGCAGCAGCATATATTCGGAGAGTCGAGGGGACAGCCTGCGCTCCAACTCTCCTGCAGGAAAGGAAGCACTACTGCAATCGTGTATCTCTGTGGGTCCTCTCAGCGAGAGGAATGCCAGCAAATAGACCTCATCTCAGTGCGTAAGCCTGCCTGGTCAAGGGAGCTTGGTACTGAGAGATCTCTATCACGGCCTGTAGAAGGCCGGAGATGTGTACGGTGTCACTTATCCGTGCCCTTACAGGGAGGGACTGCCACGAGGGATGGTTACTAAGACCTAAGCCAGGGTGGGCCACTCTTGTAGCGCAACCAACAGACTTACTCCTCGTCCTCCCTGGACTTGCACAGTGTCTGTGCAAGGAGGCTCGCTGGGGAAGGGCGTACTTGGGCCCCGGAGGTCAGCTGTGTGCCAGTGTTACTCTGAAAAGAGGCAGCTGGCAATGGAAGGAATCGGAAGGGCGAGCGGATGTGGTTGGGCCTTGCCGATATAACTTCAAACTAGCTGCGTCACGGGGTGGAGTCGCCATCCTGCAGGTGGGTGGACTGCCGTGGGAGCCGACAGGCTGCACGGTTGAGTTTCCCTGCTTCATTGAATGGCAAGCGGCAAAATCTGCCACGCTAGACTCCGTGGGAGCAGATGGGGACGAGCTGTAAGCATCTGTCGTACATGGCAACCCAGCCCGTGGTAAGCCACGGGCTGACTTGTCGGCAATACTGCGGGAAAACGCCAGACCGGAGTGAGCCGAGATGCCATGCCCATCATGGGACTCGATCGTGCTGAAGCGGTCTCACATGGAACAAGCTTAGCGGCAAGCGGCTAGAGCTGTGACGTGCCCCAGGAGCCTCAAATTTTGAGAGGACCGCTGATTGTGCCTGATAAACTCAGGGACTACAGCACTGACTGCGCGCTCTTGGTAGTAAGGCGGGCCGTCTTGTGGACCGAGTCAGGCTCCCGACCGAGGAAAAGGATTTTCCCTCGGTTGGCCTGAAGGACCAGATGGCAGGGGTGCCGAAGCACCAGGTCCCTGTATTCGCACAACGGAACTCACGAGTGGGCTGGAAAGCACCAGTCGAAGAGCCGGTTGAAGACGCGAATTCCTGTCTGCCGAAGAGGGGACAGGGGAGCTCCCGTGGCCTAAAGAAGGCAGGGAGGAGGGGGGACTGGCCAAATGGAAGCACCTCGCGCTGAAGCGCTCGAACCCCGGAGCAGACCGCAGAAGGGGTGTGCGTCGGGAGCGATCGAGACGCGACAACGGGTGCCCTTCAGGCAGATGGCTGCAACCCAGCCCTGGAGACGGAAAAATACTTGTATGTGCTTTGTCGTGAGCAAGTGTGCCGACAGCCTGATAAGGGACCAGAACAGAGCTCCATCCAGGGCGGATGTTAACCCACCACTCTAACTGGACACGTGAAGTCGGGACTGTAAGATCCTGACCTCGTCCCGGCTGGAGGGACAGGCTGGATCGCGTCCTTCGCCAGTAGGAACGCGACCTCCGCAGGCAGAACAGAGGCACGCCTGCCCGAATAAGAATGTAAGGGGTACCTCTGAGTCTGGGCGGACGCCTGGTGCCGGGCCGTACCGTCCGTATCAACCAGCGTAGTAGTATCAAGGGAGTGTTGACCGACGTGACCGTGGTGGGGCAGCCTAGGGGAAGACAGGGAGGGAGACAAAACCCAGAAGGATGAACGTCCTGGAGAAGTGTCTAACTGCACTAAGCAGTGCTTACCTTCTTCCCTGGTTCCCGTGCTGGTGAAGGCTGGCCGCGAGTCTGGTTCCGAGGAGTGTAAGTGCTGCTCAGGAAGGAAACTCGAGGCCGAAGGCCAGAGGTGAGAAATTTAGCTCTTTCTGCGAAAATGTGGGTACCGTCGACCGATGGGCCGACGGCAGCATTGAAGTACACAGTGGCCCCCGGCCCTCCACCGGGAGCCGGGAGCGTAGATGTCAGTATCCCCTAAAGAGCAGTCTCAATCACCTCTGGAGGCCCGCGTCAGGGACATTTCGCAGTCTTCTTGCGGGTGTTTCGGGCCGGTCCCTGTGCCGCGGGCGGTGCCGCTCTCCTGCGGCTGGCTCTGCGCCTGCGGGCCCCTTCCGCCAACCTGGTGCCACCGGAGCCCTCCCCAGGAACCAGTCGTCCAGCCGAGAAGGATCGGCCGCAGGCGATGGAGTAACCTCCAGGCCGATCCCCCTGGCGGCTCGGAGGAGCATAGCCGAGAGCTCGGAGTCTATTTCCGACGGAGCAGCAACCACGGAGGGGCGCTGCGCCGCCGGAAGAGCGTTCTCACTCCCTGACTCTCCCTCTGATGCAGTGACCGACATCTCTTCCTCCTGTGGAGCGCCAAAGGAGACGCCCAGCCCTTGTGGCGGAGGAGTACTGCTCTGGCATCTCGACGGGGGTATGTTGACGGGCGGAAGACCGCAGGGCTTTTGGGGCCGGCGGTACGTTCGGCACCGTGACTTGTAAATCCCCCTCGTGCCTCGCCACAGCGGCAGGAAAACTTCTCCGGTCCAACCGCCGGCCGTGGGGCGCGAGGGGGGGCCTACCCGTGAGCGAGCGGCGAGTCTTCAACATACCCATGGTCATGCGTTCACAGTGAACGCACAAACAATCCGTGAAAGCTGCTTCAGCATGTTCGAGGCCCAGACATGTGAAGCAGCTTTCATGTCCGTCCAGAGAGGTGAGGTAACTGCCGCACCCAGAAGCGCACGGCCGGAAAGCCATTCTGAAAAGAACGTCTTCACACGGCCGTGAGAAATTGCTCTTTTACTCCCGGTCTGCCCAGGGAGGAAACCGCGGCACCACTGTGCACTCAATGGGGCTTGCTCGCTGGAGAGTAGGAGGCTTTTTGTGGCCGTGAAAACGGCCGCCCGCAGGACCCCGCTGGCGGCGCCGAGAAATTCACTCTTTCAGTAAGATTGTCTCTTATTCGATCGGCGCACACCAGCAGAGAAGAGCAGCAGCAGGAACGTGAAGTCTTCTTTGTCTAGAAGAAGTGGAAAGTCTTGAGCATGAAGGCTCTGAAAGCGAAAGTCTGTCTGAGTGGTGCGCCATCTTATATACCCGTATGTACGGGGGCGTGGCCGGCGCGCACGTCCACTCGCCAATTTTCAATTGTCCTTTTTTAATAAGGCTCAGAGATGATTGGTCTCTCAAGCGAGATCCCAATGTAACGTCGAAGTGATTCGACTGATAGGGGAACTATAATTTCTTTCCTAAAAAAAGTATACTGACTCCAAGATTTTGAATAATATAGTGTATTTTGTTTTGCAAAAACTTTTTATTTCAGGTAAATGCTGATTTTTGGATCTTTCTATTTAGAATTCTGTAAAAATGTATTCAGCTGTTTTAAATATTGATAATAATAATAAAAATGTAAAATAGTTTCAATTAGAAAGCAGTTATAGTACGAGAATTTCACAATATTACTGCTTTTGCTGCATTTTGAATCAAATAAATGTGGGCTTGTTGAGCAGAAGAGACTTCTTAAAAAACGTACTGTTCAAAAACTTTTGACTGTACAAATTATTCAGGAGTGTGACACATTATATTATTTTTTGTAATTAATACTGTTGTCATTTCCATATTTTCTATTTTTGTAATTTATATTTAATAAAATAATAATAATTAAAGCAAAAAATAACACTTTGGGACCAGAAAAGGCACATTTTCCATAAGAGGGGGCTTTAACCCCACTACAGGCAACTCTGTTGTTTTAGTAATGAATTATTCTTCAATTATAAAAAAAAAAAAAATGGCAGTGAAGATTATATCCTGATGACCTGAATGGTCTGTAATAATGTGCAAGATGTAAAAGAGAAAGTAAGAGGCCTTGCCATAATGTGACAGAAAAAAAAAAAAACTCAACGAGTCTCTGAGGAGGGGTCGGGAAAAGGAAAATAAAGCTTTGTGCTCACATTGACCTCTCAGATAAAGATCAGCCTGAACAGTGTTTTAATCTATTTTCTCTTCTGTGCACAATTAGCGCTGTAGCAGAGAGCCATCCACCTCTATCCCCAGCCTGGGCTGCGTGTGACGAAACTACACTAAGAGGTGAAGAGCTCATCTAATGGCCCGAGTGTTTAAAGGTCACGTTTGCACTAAAATCATTTCATTTGTACGGATATGCTCAAGTCCCCCAGAATCAGACATGTAGGTGTCATTTAATTGCTGAGGTGATCACTATTACTTTGGATAAGGGATTTGAATAGGCCTCTTATCATAAATAACATCTTGGCTATGAGTTGTTAGGAGAATCCAGACAGAGACAAAGAACGGCATTCACAAAAGAAACCCTGAAACATACTTTGAAATATAAGCTTTAAAGGATTTGTTAAATTTTAGAAAAAAAAATTCCAGATAAGTTTGTCATCTAAGATGTTCATGTCTTTCTGTCTTCAGTCGAAAAGAAATTAAGGTTTTTGAGGAAAACTTTCCAGGATTTTTCTCCATATAGTGAACTTCAATGGTGGCCAAAGAGTTGAAGGTCCAAACTGTAGTTTTAATGCAGCTTCAAAGGGCTCTACAGGATCCCAGCTGAGGGATAAGGGTCTTATATAGAGAAACGATCGGCCATTGTCTTAAAAAAATCCAATTTATATACTTTTTAACCACAAATGCTTGTCTTGTCAAATTGTTGCTGTCATTTCATTTAATTGCATTTTTTTGCAAAAAAATACATATAATTTCCCTAATTTACAGAATACACCCACTAAAATGTTATTGAGTGTAACAATCTTGTCAGGCATATTTACAACAAAAATCAATTTATGACATATTAAAAGACAAATTACTTTCACCCAAAATACTAATTAGTTGTAGTTCTACATTTTTAAATTTGCCACTATCCTAGGTTTTGCCCATTTGTCAGTAAGAATTTTTTACTCATTTAAAACACAATAAAATTTAATATGCTCCCTTATTTTTTTATATGTTTTAATATGCACAAGTCAGAAAAAGCATGTTGTTTTACATTTTTTACATAAATATTGTGTTATACTGAATGACAATGTAACATTATTTCAACCAAAATTTGACATTTTAATCTACAAAAACTTATTTGAAACCTTAAAAGACACTTAACTTACATTTAATGTGCTTTCTATGGGCATAAAATCATTTCTGTGAATTTCTTTTGATGTGGACATCTTAACGTCTTTGACCCATGAACATCTTGGATGGCACATTATCAGGAAATTTTTATTTTGGAAGTGAACAAATCCTTTAATACAGTCTGTCAAAAATACAGCTTTTATACCTGTTGCCCCCTCACATCAAAATTTTAAAAACATATTTGTTTAGAACTGTTTGTAAACTGTACGTATTTCTCTCCTTATTCAGGCAGGATGACTTTGAGGATGATAATTTTTAAGCAAATTTTCATTTTACATTGAACTATTCCTTTAACATAAATAATAATATTGTTTGATCACTTTCTAATCTATTAGATTGTCTTTGCGGTCATACTTCGGTCATACGTGTTGGTTCTTTCATATCCTTCTCCTATTTTTCACATAATATTGACAACCACAGCCTTGTCTAATTTGAGGCATGGAACAGGTTTGCAAATAACTCGCCAGCCTTCATTTGAACGATCCTTGTGATCAATAAATTAAATGTGCTACAACATTTAATCACATCTCAATTATACTTTACTTCAAAGACTTATTTGAGTAAGTCCAAATGACCAACAGATCCTATTTCATTTCATTGCAACCTAGGCGTGCTCTGGTGAAGAAAATCACTAAAACGGCTCCTTCGTTGAGAGCCGATCTGATTAGATTGCAGCTCCCCCCCTCTATCTCTCTGCAGATGAGTATAAGTTTGATCTGTGCTAATTGATACATCCTAGTCCTGCGCCTGTACGCGAGGAGCCTATACCTTGGGCCAATTTAACTGTTCCACTGACTGAGTTTTAATTGAGTCCACATTAAAATTTACTTATAAAATAATAATGGGCTTCCATGCAAATGATCCCACCCCAATATTGCCACGGCCAGATTTGCATATCCACAAGAAGCTAGGGAGTTCAGAAATCAATATAGATGATTAATAATATATTGGGCCACAGGAATAATTAAATTCAATTCATGCAGGAACTCACTCAGGCTTGGCAAACAAAAGGTGCCGTTTGCCACACATTAATTTAACACAAGTTGCCGGGATTGCGGTTTCAATTACCGGGATAGAAATTATAAGGTGTGTTAAAAATTACACTTTCAAATATATGTTATTTCATTTAATTTGACTGAATACATTTAGGGATTAATCCCCCTTTCTTTCCGCATTAACATATTGCAGTAAATTGCTGAATGAAATTGCTCCTTACATTCGGGCGTTCCCATTTGAATATGTGCAGATCGTATCAGTTGGGCTTAAATAATCAACATCTGCTCTGTTTCACTCTGCAGAGCGCTGCCCCGGTTTCAACATACACTCAATAATGTACTGTACGATAAATAATTTCAGGCCTTGAAGTTTGTGGGTAAATAACAGCGCTTTAATGATTCATGCATTGACCAACTTTTTTTTTATCTCGCTTAAATGAGACAATTTGGCAGGATTTCATCAACTGCTTTTTTATGACAGTCTTGGGGAGCCGGGATTCTCTGTAGAGTGATTTGGCTGTAGTGCGTTCTTCACTGGTAAGCCCCATTATAGGATTATAATGTCCTAGATTATTATCATGATTCTCTTAACAACTTTTTGCGATATTAGCGTTAAGCCGAAAACGATTCGGAGAAGCTCGGTCGCTTTAATGAACGTTCTGCAGGTGGCTGCTAAAACCATTTACCATCTTTGTAACCTGTTTACCCACAATCCTCCTGTCTCCACCAAAGGGACCCCCTGTCATTGTCTGCATTCGCACATTACCATTTCATCTAAAAAACAAACATCTCTCTCTCTCCTGTGTTTTTTAACGACAACCTCGCATCCCATCAGAATTCGGTTTGCATAATGAATTAATCGCATGCATTTGAATCTCCTCAGCGATTCGGCCTGATCATCTTGAACTGCCGACATGAAATTATGGACATTATGTTTTCTGCAACCTTGTACATCTTGGGCATTGCCCAGGCATTGTCAACAATGCCCAGATTTTTGGTCTTTGCCCGTAATGAATGCACTCCAATATGTAATGACTGAGTAATCACATTATCTGCTGCATCTAGTTTGTGCTGCCTGAGATATGCATCTGTGGCTCGGCGGTAATTGCCAGGCAGAGAGAAGGAGGAGGAGGATATATGCCCTCACAGGGGAGTTGCACCGCAAATGATTATGCTGAATTGTTTTTGCAACAGGAGTGTCCGGCGTAATAAAGTTAATGATGTTGAAAGACATGGGTGAAAAAAATCTATTAAAATGCAGATGTTTCCCTCTTTTCCCAGGGATTGTGTGACACTGTAGGCATGACACCCATAAATGCAGCAGAGAAACACTGGCTTTTACATTTGGATTAACCTCAGGTTATCCATTCTAATTGTCTTTGTGATTTACAGGTCATGGATGTAGATTTGGGCCCTACCAAAGTTCTCAATAATTCCTACCAGCTTGCTTAGTGTAATTAACAGTAAATACGCAGTAGAAGTATTATTATGTTCTTAGCATGTTTTCATTCTCAAAATGAATGAATACATATTTTTTGTAAACTACCTTTTCATGCTTTACACACTGGTGTGAACCTGCGTAGACAGCGCACACAGACCTGTAATTTAGGAATCTGAAGACTTTATATTACTTACTTTTTTAATCTTTATGTGGGATAATGTACATCCAGCCAGTTGTTATCACAGAATAAAGCCTGACAGACTTACCAGCAGTTGTAAAAGCCTGAAGGGCTTTATTGTGCAATAACAACCAGCTGGATGTACATTATCATGCTTATTACGAGGCTACTTGCCACAAAACTAAATAATTAGATACAAAATATTGATTTGAGTTGAAATATTTGAAGGCAAAGCTTGCGTGAAGAAAGCAGTTGCTGTGGCAAGTTCAAACTGAACGGCATTTCACCACATGAATAATAATGGCGATAAAAGAAAATGATTAAACTGTTTTACAATTTTGCCAGTTTGTTAGTTATCTTACAATCCATTACAGTCGTCGAAAAAATGGCAGCAGCTGCTTTTGTATGAAACAAAAGAGAGCTGGTCTGCAATACCAGGATGAAATTAAATAATTGTACAGAATATTGATGTGACTTTTAATATTTACTAGCCAACCAAATGCAATGGTTCCACGAAGAAACATTTTTCTTAGCAAGCGAATAGTGCTGACTGCAGTTACCCGGATGAGTCTGTGTTATTCGTTTTTACCGGTTGTTATTGGGGAATAACATACCTACACTCTTAAAAATAAAGGTGCTTCACAATGCCATAGAAGATTTTTTGTTTAAATGGTTCCATAAAGAACCTTTTACATATGAAGAACCTTTCTATTTTACAAAAGGTTCTTTATGGCGAAAAAAAGTTCTTCAGATTATAAAAAGGTAAGAAAGAGATGACCTTTGACTGAATGGTTCGTTGTGGAACCAAAAATGGTTCTTTTATGGCATCGCTGTAAAGAACCTTTTAAAGCACCTTTATTTTTAAGAGTAGGAATGTGATGACTGACCAATCAGTATCGAGTATTCCGTGTAGCCATGTAATTAAAATATATAAATTCAGTATTTTATAATGATTTGTACTATAGCGCCATTAAATGCTTGAATCTGATTGGCTGACAAACGTTCTGAGGTGTGCAATTATTTTGAGGGAAATGCACAACAAAAGTAGTTCCAGGCAGGTCTTGACTGCATTATATGCCCTTATCACTTCGCCAGGTCCTTATACAGCCTACAACAGCAAAAGAACAAAACCCTATAAATACACTGACTAAGCAAAAAAAATAGAGTAAACAATAAAAAGAAAGCACCAAATTATTTCCATGTTTTTGCCAGAAAATTACATTTTATTATTTATGGAAAGCATACTCTATTTTACCTGCTCTCTCTTCCCTGACTCACTTGTGCACGTGTACAGAAACGTGTAGTTAGTGCTGCTCTGACAATTGTATCAGTAAAATAATTTATGAACTTAAAAGCTATATGTCATTTCTCACTAATAATGGCACTTTTCTTGAAAATGATGAACTTGCAGTTTTGCTATTAGTAGAGACGCTGATGCCAAACACTGTTGAGAGACGCACAGACTAAATAATTTACACACACTTAATCTCTCTCTCAGTCTTTTTCTGTCTTAATTTTGTCTTTCTGTCTAATAACTTTATTAAAAACTGCATTAGTTGCTATCAATGCCTCAAGCCTGTTACTAGGTCTAAAATTTTTGGTTTTGGAATTAGCAACGGAGGTGTTGGATGAGAAGCCTAAGAAATTAATCCTACTCACAAGAGCATTTTAAGGACAAAAACTTGACGAATAAATAAGTCTTTAAATACAACATCTGAACAATATTTGTGGTGTGGTAACCATAAAATACGTGGTATAATTCGATATAGCGGTTTGTGTTGTGTGTGCCCTATTTTCTAATAATTGATGTCTGTCATCAATTATTCCTTACAAATTTCCTGATTTATATAATTATACGTATATAATTGTATATTCATACAGGTTTGGAATGACATGAGGTTGAGTACATGATTACAGAATTTTCATTTTTGCATGAACAATTCCTTTAAGGTCTGTCTGAAATAATTAGGAGCTAATTATTAAAAATCAAACTGATTTCCAGTGGTGGGACCCTTCAAAAGGTTATGTATAGTATTTTGTTCTTGGTGTTTAGGATTAATATTATTTATCCATATTATTATTTATTATTTATACCAGTTTTTCATTATTACTTGGCAGTAATTTGATGGGCAAAGGTTCCTAAATAAGAATAGGCATAGCTGCATGTGGGCGCTCAATTTCAAGTTAATGTGCTTATTGTTGTGGCATTACAGCTGTGAGGATTTCTGAAGAACCTGTTTTTGTAGTTTAGTTTCCATGAAAGGTTTTTGTGCACTGAAAAGTGAATTTTGCAAAAGAGCAAGGAGAATCCTGTTTTCCACGATAAGGCTTTTTTCAGATTTACAGCTGAAACATTTGCTCCGTTCATCATTTGTTACGGAATCTGTTTCTCTTGTGTCTCAGGTTTTCAATTTTACATTTGAAGCCAGAAAATTTCCTAACAATCCCCTAAACGTTAACAACCATGCCTCTTTTCGTTTCAGGTATCCCGCTTTTCTGGATACAGCAATTACAGTTTCACACTCCACGTACTGTAAGTTAACGCTCAGTCCATTCTCAGTGATTTGCTGTTACCTAGAATTTGTTTGCATTTGACATCCTGTCATACAGTATCACTCCGTACTGTCTCGTTCCACAGCTCTCGTGCTTTTTGTTTTCATGTTTAATTATATGGCTTCTGTGATTACCAGGTAAAACAAATTATGCGCTCCTCTGGCAGCAGATAAATCTTGGTTTCAATTTGCCGTAATGACCCGTGTAATTTTTAAGCTGTGCCTACATACCCGCTCTTTTAACGGGCATCATTAGTGGGCCGGTGTATTAGATATACATTTCTGTGGCTTAATTTGGTCTCTCAGGAGCACTTGTAAGGATGCAGCTGCTTCTGCACTGCTACACGACGCCCTTAATTTATTTATTTTAAATGCTGTGATTAATTGAGTTCTTGAGGAATGCGAGACATCCACGCTGCTGAGGTCAGAGCCTCCTCCGTATCTGCGAATTTCATGAGAAAAGCAAAAAAATGGTAATAGATACAAAGGAAAAAACTCCCAGCACAGTCTGTGCAGTGAATTATCCAGGGGGAGCCCAGCAGAAAGGAGGGGAGAGTCGGATTCACGCTTGCCGTGAGGATCTCACTCGTGCAGCCGTATATCCGACTATCACCTTCATTCATCCTTTAGACAACACAACCAGACTTTGTCAGGCTGTATTGTATAAGAAGACTGTTTTATTGATTATATGAGCATATGAAGCAGTTGGAACCGATTAGGAAATTGCTGAAGGTTATTTTAAATTTTGGTATATGCAGTTGAATAAGTTTTTTTTTTTCTCAAGAATTCTAAAGCTATGGCACTTTCATATGCTGTGTAAATTCTTCATCCAGCCCCCAGTTTAAAAGCGTCTATTGCTATTGACTTCTACTGTTTTAAATTAAAGGTGCTGTAAGCTATTTCTTTTTTTAGTGAATGCATGAAATGTTTCTAAAACCTGACAGAAATCACTGAAATAGGTGTCCTGAGAAATCACAGCTGTCTTTGTGGCAGCCCTAGGCTCTGTAAACAGCACAAAAGACTTAGCTGAGCATTTTATTTTTATTTTATTTTCTGAAACACTGTTTTGTTAATGATTTTATCTTTGGGTTTGTTGATGTGTTAGAGCAGAATTGTATTGAGAGTGTGTATATGTAGATGATATTTAAATCTTTTAGGCTCACTTTATTTGATCAAAAATACAGCTTATATTTACAACTGCTTATTTATATATATTGTAAATTGTACGTTATTCCTGCACTAGTAAATTTTTTTCTGTGCTGAAGTAAATACTACAGAGAAAATTTAATTTCTAAATGAAAAAGTTAGTCCAGGCAATAATTATAAAAATAAAGAAAATTCTATATTAGTACTCAGTTCAAGCTTGTAGAAATTAAAGTGTAAATATTAGCATTATAAAATTAAGTAAAACCTTACTCAACTTTTCTGATACTGGTGTTCCCATCATGCACTAGGGTATGAATAATTAATAAGGCAGATTTTTTACTTTTTTTTTTTTTTTTTTTTTTACTGTTTTTCTATCTGTTTTATCATTGCATTTGTTATTAGGTTTAGTAACTTGTGATTTTGTTGCATCTGGAGTTCATTTTCTACTCAAAATGACATTCATACTCAAAAATGATCCACAGATTGTTACCGTCATTGTTTATTGTGTACCAAGTATTGAAGTCTCTGTGTTCGGATGAATGCCACATTTCTAATTATATAGATATGGTGTTTACAGGATATCTTTTGTATTATTTACTCAGATGTTTCTGAGAAACATGTACACTTTAAAAGCATTGTTTAATTCAGTGCTATATTGAGTATTGCCAAGTAAACTTACTCAAATGTTCACTGGCCAAGCTAAAGTTACTTATTTCTTTGTTAAATTTGCTTAATTATACATGTGAAGTTAAATATAATTATATAATATTTGCATACTTTCTTTATGAATGTGAAGTTAAATAGTGAATAGATTTTAACAATAACAGGTAAATTGTATAGAGCAGTAGCAGTAAATTTTACATAAAATGTGTTAGTGTGAATTAAAATTTTAATCAACTAAATCCTACAAGTTTTTTTTTCAGTATATGATGCAAAGCTGAATCTTCAGCATTATTACTCCAGTCTTCAGTGTCACATGATTTTTAATCATGCTGATTTCTAATATGCTGATTTGATGCTCAAGAAATACTTATTATTATTATAAATCTTGAAAACACTTGTAGCGCTTACTATTTTTTGTGAAAACTTCAGGATAAACTTCAAGAAAAATCATTAATAAAAAGAGTCTGAAAAAACATTATGGACATTGTTTTTTTGTTGAGAGTTTGTGTTCTGATTGGTTGCAATGTTAGAACAATGTAAACAAACCTCTTGGATTTTTAGTTCTAAATGATTAATTATTCAGTGCTTTTGTGAATCATTTCTGCTTTAAATTTTTTCATGAATGTGGCCTTTGCAAGCCAGACACACATGTGCGTTCAGCTAGAACTCCGATTCTGCATTTGAAGTAACCCTGCCTTATGTTTCAACTAAAGATGACAAGTTGCTAGCAATATTCTTTATGTATGAAGTCAGCTTTATATCATAACACATGTCTCCATATATAACTCTTACAGCCAATGACCTGTTAAACATCTGGAGCGGTTCAGAGAGCACTTCTTCATTGAGAATTTCTCTCTCTCTCTCTCTGCAGGCCCTCTACAGTTTGTCGCTGGTTTAACACACACCCTTTCTCCATCTCTATACATTCATCCATCCACCTCCTCTTCCCTCGCTTCCTCCCTGCTTGTGTCCAGAGAAAGGAACGCTCACCGACAGATCTCACACACGTAGCGCTGCAGGCAGTTTCGCTCTTTCTCTCTCTCTCTGGACAGAAAAGTCCTGCCTGTGTGAGGAGGTTCCGTTGGGAGCGCCGGCTTTGGACGCAGGCCCAGATCAATGTGACCTAAATTCAAATGCGAATTAGAAGGCTGTCAGTGGGAAAGGACACTCTGCAAATGAGCTCAGACAGTGCGGGGCCCCTCGGGGGCCAGCCGAACCTGGGCCTCGCCCCGCCTCGCCGTTTTAATAAGTTCCAAATGGGCGACCTGGCTGCAGCGTTTCTGATCGGCTCGCCGCCCCTCCACCTCTATCTCGGAGGCTGTTCGCCGCCTTCGCACCCAGAGCACGAGAGCGGTGGGGCCTCGGCAGGGTCCACTGACTACAGGCTTGCCGGCGCACCTGGAGCAACCTGCTCAAGGTCACTGGAGAAATCTCAGCGAGAGAGGAAATACCAGAGCTTTCTAATGGGAGTGAGTCTTGATTGCTGTAATGGCTTAAACTGGAACATACTGGAGCAGCGTATGATGGATATATTATGTGAATTTTATGGCTCAGGTCAAGCTGTGAAACACAATAGTGGAGGTGAAAATTCATTGAGGGTTGAATTATCTGCTAAAAAAATAACTAGGAAATTCTGTAGAAAGAAAGCCTTTAATTGGCCTTTTTTTATGTCGCAATTTTTTAAAAAGACAGGTAAAGTAATAAAACAATAAATTGGCTACTTATAAAAGAAGCATACAGTGAAATCATATATTTAAACTGAGAAATGTGACCCTGGACCACAAAACCAGTCTTAAGTAGCACAGGTATATTACAAAATACGTTGTATGGGTCAAAATGATTGATTTTTCTTTTATCATTAGGATATTAAATAAAGATCATGTTCAATGAAGATATTTTGTAAATTTCCTATCGTAAATATATCAAAATTTCATTTTTGATTAGTAATATGCATTGCTAAGAACTTCATTTGGACAACTTCAAGGGCGATTTTTTTTTGCACCCTCAGATTCTAGATTTTCAAAAAGTTGTATATCTATTCTAACAAACCATACATCAATGGATAGCGTATTTATTCATTATTTATTTATTTATATGATTTCAATTTAAAAAATGGCTTATAACTGTTTTTTTGGTCCAGGGTCACAAGTAAACTAAAATGTTAGGACATTTTACATATTATTTCATATTATAAATGATAAAAATTAGGTATTAAAGAAAGAAACATGACAAAACTAAAATAAATATTTTATATTTTGTACTGTTTATTACTTCACTTTTTTATGTATGAATCATATTGGAAAATATGATCATTAGGTTTTTACAAAAATTAGTTTAAAATGTTTGGGTCAGAAATACTTATTTCATGGGACACTGAAGACTGGAGTAAAAATTCAGCTTTGTCACCACAGAAATAAATTACAGTTTAAAATAGAAAAGAGTTATTTTAAATTGAAATAATATTTTACAATATTACAGTTGTTACTGTAACTTTGATCAAATAAATGCAGTTTTGGTGAGCATAATAGACTTCTTTCAAAGACATTTAAAATTCCTAAACCTGAATGGCAGGGTATATTAAAGGCCTAGTCCACCCAAAAAAGAAAAATCTGTCATTAATTACTCACCCTTGTGTTGTTCCAAACCCGTACAACCTCAAATGAAGATGTTTTTGATGAAACCCTCCATAGACAGCAACACAACTAACACCTTCAAGGCCCAGAAAGGTAGTAAGGACATCATTAAAATATTTTTAATGTGACATCAGTGGTTCAACCATAATTTTATGAAGCTACAAGAATACTTTTTCTGCGCAAAGAAAACAAAAATAACGACTGATGTCACATGCACCATTTTAACAATGTTCTTACTACCTTTCTTGGCCTTGAACGTATTGGTTGCGTTGCTTTCTATGCAGGGTCAGAAAGCTTGTGGATTTCATCAAAAATATCTTTGGAAGATAAGATAAAAATAAGTTTGGAACGGCATGAGGGTGAGTAATTATTTTTGGTTGAACTATCCCTTTAACATTTTAATTTTCAGACCTTTTTACTCAATGCTGATAATGTAAATTGCACTGAAAAATGCAAAAAAAAAAAAAAGATTTTTTAGGCCCCACTGTATGTGCACAAACACACACTGACACAAACAGCCATAGCCACTAGCTCTCACACACATCGCTATCCTCTGTGTTATAGAGGTCACGTCTGCTACGCGGGGGGCTAGAGAGAGAATGAGAGGAAGAAAGTGCTATAATTCACATTCCCCCTCCGCGTCCCCCATAACGGCTTCTTCCTATATGTAGGGTGCGAGATCCATATGGGAATGCAGCCCTTTTGATTGTTTCCAATAGCATATGCTAATTGTTGATTGTCTTCAATATTATATGCTAATTGTACCGAATTAGCATAATTCATTAACATTTGGGTCCTAATTACACAATGAATAAAGCCGATCTCCGAAGCCGCGTTGTGTGCCTCGACTTACTAATGCGCCCGACGATTAATGCGGTTCTTATTTGCATATTGCTTAGGAACTTGAAATATTAAAAGCATCGTAGAGTGAAATTTGTGATTAGTCCCTGATCAAATGTTGTTTCTTCTCCCCATTTAAAACACGGCGCTTTGTTGCCCCTGAGGTGAGGTGGAAATCTGGCGTGTAGGTTTATTTACAAAAAGAACACATTTGCAGACTTAAAGACATGCCTTAAAATGCAAATTACAAAGGATCGGCCGTGCGCTTTTTGCATTGATGTTATTCAACTTGTGTTAGGAGGAAATTTAGAGGAACAAACGAATGAACGCGTTTTGTGTGTATCACGACAGCTGAACATGTTTGATATTTGATCTTATATTCTCTTTGAAATTCTCTGATTAAACCCAATTAATGAGGCCCACAAAGACTAAAGCCAAATGATTCTCATTTCTCTCAATGAGGTAACTCAGTCAATTATTTCATTTTTATCAAAATGATCACACCTCCTATTTCACATAGTTTTCCTTCGGCAACCATAACGGAATAAAAACACGACAAAAAACATGCTTGTTTCCTTGTTTGAAGCATAAACAAGATTAAACTGATCTTAAAGAAGAGTGAATTGATATATACATACATATAGATACAGTCAATCCAAAATGTATTCAGACACCTTCAACATTTCTCACATTATCAGTTTATTCGCTAAATATGACAAGAATTCAGAATTAAACTGTTTCAGAACAAATTCATCTTGATAATGTCAGATAACTTTGAAAGAAAGGTGTGTAATGGATTACAATCAACCAAAAATCGGAAATCTGAGGGTGCAAAAAAATCTAAATGTTGAGAAAATCGCCTTTAAAATTGTCCAAATGAAGTTTGTAGCAATGCATATTACTCATAAAAAGTTAATTTTTGATATATTTACAGAAGGGAATTTACAAAATATATCCATGGAACATGATCTTAATATCCTAATGATTTTTGGCATAAAAGAAAAATCTATAATTTTGACCCATACAATGTATTGTTAGCTATGCTACAATTATACATGTGCTACTATCCTCACTTACATAAATGAACTATAGTGTCCTGTACCCACTAGCAAAAAAACTATATCTGGTGTCTGAATAATGTTTGGCTTGACTATAGATAGATATTGTGCTTGTCCTGTGTTAAAAGTGAACACAAAAAGCACTTAAAATCCTTTGTTTCCTTCTAGTTCTCTTCGCACCTGGGTCTGACTCCTTAGGATAGGATTAAGGGCCACACAGCAGGGCCCCGTGAGGAAGGGCCAACACAGAGGTAATTGAACAGAGCGTCTCTCTCTCTTTCTCCGAGTCTGCCTCTTATTCGGCGGTTCCCCCTGAGAGTGCGAAGGCTGGAGATCTGGAGCCTTTAATGAATGGAGAGTGTCATTAAAATGATAACCATTTCCTCCGAGATCATATCCAATTTAAATGCATAAGAGAAAAAGAAAAGAGAAGTACGCAGAAAATTGGTAATTGAAAAATCTTTGAGTTTTCTGCCATTCAAGCAGTAAATTTAAAGCTTCTGAGGGAAGAACTTCTTGTTTGTAGCTTTTCCGACTAGTTCCAATTACCTCTCTTTTTTACCGCCGTTTAATCCGTTTGGGAGCCCCTCGGAAAGTGCTTACACCTTTAACCCTCGAAACCAAGATAAATCTCTTTTCACGCCCTCTTAGAAGAGCTGTGCTCTGTATTCTTTTGAAAGGATGTGTTGATGGAAAAATACAAATGATCAAATGAAAACTGATATTTCAAATCACATATAAGTGGATATGAGCTGGCGTGTAATGAGAAACAATTAACAACCTTGCAGGAAATGATGGCATCAACCAGATGGTAAATTACTCAATTCATTTCAGCTTGGTAATGTTGAAGTTTGAGTCTATGAGTGTGTTTGTGCCCAATGGAAAGCAGAGCAAATCCAGGTGGCTTCTTGGATAGTTGGATGGTTGTCATGAGAAAAAGCTTGCTGCTTGTTTCTCAAACTTTTCAGCGTAAGCGCAGCAATGACATTCTCTCCGTCTAAAGGAAAATGCCTAAAATGTGAGTGGAAAAAGACATTTAGTTTACAATGTTTATAAAACTCTAATTGAAAGCCATTATGTCTTTAAACGGCACTGCTTGGCCTTCTGGGAAACGCTAATACAGGCAATCTTAGAGGTCTTTGGTGACTGTCACACCAGGGGGCGGCTGCCTAATCTGACTTTATATTCTTCACAGATTAGTGTAACAAAATAATCCAATAGAGGTATTATGTACGCTAAGAGCACTTCATTTTTACAGCGATACATGATTTGGACATGGTTTCATTTAGCGTGACAAGCTTTAGCGCATAATACCAAACAACTAAATTGAGTCTTTGACCTCCCTCTCCTTGGCCTTGATTAAGACTATAAATCCTTTTAGCACAACAATATGAATTTGAAAACTTTTCCACATTAGTTTGTGCTTTCGCGTACTGTAGTGTATTTGCATGCACTGCGCTCCAATCAAATGTCTCTATTAGTTGGGCTTGGCAACAAAAGCAGCCGAGAGCAGCTTCCACACAAAGCAGCTCGCTGTGAGATCGTATCAATGGGGGTTCTGAGTGTTTATCAAAGAAATTACTGATCATAACATCACCCACATTGCTCTCCAAAGAGATGCCAGACCCATCTTGCATATTAGTCCTTGATGAGAAAAATGCAATTAAAATGTCAACTACTTTTTATTAGAATCTGCCCACCCTGTGGAGCTCAGCGTCCTCTAGAGTCCACTGCAGGCAGTCGAAGGATGGCACGGCAAAAGGGTTCCGTCAGAGTTTCGGCTGGAGGAGAACAGCCCGTTTGGCTTGTCCTCGGATATGTTTAATCTACCACCTATCCTTCTGTTCTTCGCTGGTCTGTAGCACGTTTCCCCGAGTGGCTTACTTTAACGCTCAGAGCCTCTTGGAGCTTTACAGAAAGGATTGCGCGTGGTTTTGGTGCTGCGATGGCAAAGGCAATCGCTCATTTGCTGCGTGACCCACATTAGTGGAGGTGCTATAGAGCTGCTCTGTTCTTTGTAGCCGTGCATTTACAATACGGAGGAGAATGGACTTTTATTTTCACTCAGCAAGGGAAATTAACACTCTAGCATTTGAACTCTGAATGCAAATTAGTAAAAAGGATATAAATTGGCCCTTAGAAGAGTTTGGACAATTGAAATGTATTATTTTTACTGCATGCATTAAAAAAAGCAAGACAAGAAGCATTTATTGTATTAAAAAAAAAGAAAGTACAAGCATACGTTACAAGAGTTGGAAACATCTTGAAAAAAAAATCCAAGGTACACATTTTTAGTTATTGCGCAGTTAATTCTTTTATTCTATTTTCAGAAAGCTTTGGAATATTTGTCCTCTACCCCAATTGTCACTACCGAAACAGTAATATATAATTTATTAAGTAGGGTTATATTGACCTATTAATATTAAATTTAAAATGTTTTCAGAGGTAAATCTGTAAGTTACAATTTGAACAATATTTTAAGTGTGATTTATGAGATTTTTTGTATTTTGAATCCAATTTTTTTTTTTTAAGGCAAAACTTTGATCATATTGATTCAAAAGGATTCATTAGATTGAATATACATTGAACCCAACTTTCATAACATTTTAGTTGTTAATTCAGTAGACTATTTTTGATGAACCATCCCATTTTTCGGTAGTGACAATAATGTTTGGGTAGCGACCACATCACATTACAGAATTTTAATTTGCATACTAAAACACTACTAAAATACTAAAAAGTTGCATAACTGTAGAAAAATGTTGCTTAATTCTCCTAAATAAAGGATTATGTGTTCCATTTTGTCACTACCGAAACAATAATGACATGTTTCGGTCGTGACCGTTACAGTGACAATTTTAGAAACTTTTGATCCCAGCTCAGAGATGCTAATCAGCACATGGTTAGCTAGCACACTTCTGAACAGTTGAAGTTATGGAATAACACCCAAAAAAGTGACGTTCCTCAAAGTTACACAGATTTTCATACATTTGAACATATTTACCTCAAAATGATGGGACCTATCTACTCAAAATGTAGATCTTTGTTGTGTCTTAGTGTGTCTTAAATGTCCAGATACATTTCGGGGAACTTTTCGGACATTTTCCACACACATGAAGTGATCATACTATTTGAAAGTGTGAGGTTGGTAAGTTTTTCTTGAATTGTTCTTAAAAAAGTCTCTTGCTCACAAAAGGCTGTACTTATTTGATTGAAAATACATGAAAACTAATATGTGACCCTGGACCACAAAACCAGTCATAAACTAATTAAAGGACCAAATAAATAAGCTTTCCATTGATGTATGGTTTGTTAGGATCTGACAATATTTGGCCGAGATCTGGAATCTGAGAGTGCAAAAAAAAAAAAAAAAATTCCAAATATTGAGAAAATCGCCTTAAAAAGTTGTCCAAATTAAGTTCTTAGCAATGCATATTACTAATCAAAAATTAGGTTTTGATATATTTCCATAGAAAATTTACAAAATATCTTCATGGAACATGATCTTTACTTAATACCCTAATAAGTTTTGGCATAAAAGAAAAATCAATCATTTTGACCCATACAATTTTTTGCTACTGCTAAAAGTATACCTGTGCTACTTAAGACTGGTTTTGTGTAAATCATTACAATTTGTATTGTATATTGTAATTTGTTCCTGTAACAGCAAAGCAGAATTTTTATCAGATATTATTCCTGTTTTTATTGCCACATGATCTTCAGAAATCAATTTGGTGCTCAAGACACATGTCATATTATCATCAGTGTTGAAAACAGTCATTAATATAAAACATTACAACAGCACTCATTTGAAATATGTTTTTCTGCAACGATGTAAACATCTTTACTGTCACTTTTGATTAATTTCTTGCATCCTTGCTGAATAAAAGTAAAAAGAAATTAACCCTAACTAACCCCAAACTTTTGAATGTTATTCTGCTGTATATGTATACATACATCTCTCCCTTTTTGTAGAGTCTCTCTGATCCAGTCTAACATATATTTAATTAGCCGAAGCTTAAGACAGCCCATTTTGAAATATGCGGACATGCTTGCGGTTCCTTCTTCCTCTCTTTCATATCTGTTTTGATTTTAAGTTGGATAATTACATTAATAATTTACCTAAGGAAACTTTTTACTGCATAATAACCTTTAAGAGACATGCTGTATTTGTTGTGTTACGTCTGATAACATGACACTGATGCCGCAGAAAAAAATGGAAAGAAAAAGGAGAAAGAATAGATCTTTTTAATGGAATTTAGCAATAGGTCTCTGGTGTGCTCATTAGGATGACCAGTTTGACTTATTTTACAGCCATTTGTAATTAGTATCTGTGAGAGTTATTGCCATAATCAGCCTAGCGTTGCTCCTGACTTCCTTTGTTAGCCATTAACTTTGCTGTTTTTTACTTGCTATGTGAAGGCGGCCATTCGTTAACGGCAGCAGTTGTAAAACTAATAAAACCGTACGGTTCCTAAAGGAGAGGTTTCATAATTTCATAGATATGAGATTTTTCTCAACCTCCAAAGCAGCCCTGACAAGACCGCGCTTGACCGCATGTTGGATATGAGAGCGATATTAGTGATAAATAATCCTGAAGTCATCAAGTAAACCAGCGGTGCATTACGACCAACAGTAAATAATGCTACAATGGCTCGTGTTACGTACTTGTTTACTATTGCCATACATCAGCTAACAGGTGTGGGCGGAGCCTCCCATCCTCAGCTGGTCACATGACCCATAAATCACAGCGCAGTAAGGAAAGAGTCGAGCTCTGAGCTGCGTTTCAGAATAGTGATGAAGATCCGTGACCCAGGGGCTTTAGTATATCATTCACCATCAGTCTTTGAGTTCAGGCCAATCTCTGCCTTCTCCTGCACTGGGTTTTATTTCTTGCGCCTTTAGTGCCCAGCTAATGGCTTATTTATTACTTCCATACTTTATAAAGAGGATCCTGTGTGGCCTAATTAAGGGCCGGCCTTCTTTGGAATTCTATGATAATTATGGGGCTTCGTTGTTTTAATATTAGTCCTTGCCAGGCTGGAACTCTCATACGTTCTCACTGTTCCCGGAGGGGATTTTTTTATGGCCGCTTTCACTAAGGGCAGACTGATGGATCTCGGGCAGAGCGGCAGTGAATGTTTATACGGCTGCAGTGAAAGTTGAGTCATCTCAAATCTCCTGTTTCAAAAGTCCTTCAACAATCTGCTTGAGCTGAAATATATATGAGAGCGCCGCTCGCCACGAGCTACCTCACATAGTTAGCCGAAGAACCGGCTTCGGCGGCGGCGCTTCGCCGAGAGTTCGGGCTGCTGTGTAAACATGCAGAATGACCCATGAAAGCTCTCGTGGGACGCAGCACTACAGTATATGGAAAATTTTCTAACATAGAAACAGCCATTCATGCATATGTATGTGCTGAAGCAATATAGATGCATATCGCTGCCATTTTCCACATATGTCTTTTATTACGGTAGACAAATGCATGAGTTAAATATGCACCTTTAGTCTGTCTGTCAAATATACAGTGATACGATCAGACTGATGCATGAAAACTTCTGAAAATCATAGATTATTAAGATAATTGGTAGATTTTTTCATTCACAATGACACATTTGGCAGACACTTTTATCCAAAGCGATTACATTGCAAGGTATACATTTTATCAGCTCATGCATTCCCTGGGAATCCTTTTAATGTTCCTGCAGATGGTCCAATTTCAATCACTGGATTTCAGCTTAGACACATACACGCTTTCATTTAGTCTGTCACCAGCATTCACAAATGCTTTTACCCAGAAGGCACCTGGAACAGTGTCAAATAGATAAATATTCATGGATGGAGAAAGAGATGGTGCTTGGAGAGAATGCCGGTTTACATATAGTATGTCAGGATGGTTTTGAGCAATTATCAGCTATGGCAGAACTTTGTGTGTGTGTTTGGTATGGAGTGCAGGTTACAGGAGAATTCCCATTCATTTTCCATAGAGAAATGTGTGACCCTGGACCATGAAACCAGTCATAAGTAGCGTGGCTATATTTGTAGAAATTATAGCCAACAATACACTGTATGGGTTAAAATTATTGATTTTTCTTTTATGCTAAAAACCATTAGGATATTAAGTAAACATCATGTTCCATGAAGATATTTTGTAAATTTCTTACCGTAAATATGTCAAAACTTAATTTTTGATTAGTAATATGCATTGCTAAGAGCTTCATTTGGACAACTATGGACAATTTTTGCACCCTCAGATTCCAGATTTTCAAATAGTTGTATCTCGACCAAATATTGTCCTATTCTAAGAAGCGTATGTATTCAGCTTTCGGATGATGTATAAACATCAATTTTAAAAAATGTACCCTTATGACTGGTTTTGTGGTCCAGGGTCACATTCATATATTTAATAATGTATTGACTGTTCAAGACAGACATTCTTAAGTCCACCGAACTGTTGAATTCCTTCAGTGATTGTATGTTGTTGTTTTTTTAAGTAAACTTTTGCATTTTTAAAGAAGTCAATAATTTTATACTTTACTATATTTTTTAGTCAGTAACATCTTCAGTGTTCATAGAATGTGTATTGCTTATTTAAAGGGATTGTTCACCCAAAAATCATTTTTTCTAAACACAAAAGGAAGATATTTTGAAGAATGTGGGTAACCAAACAGTTGCTGGTCCCCATTGACTTCCATAGTATTTTTTTCTTAGTATAGTATCTTCTTTTTTGTTTAGCTGAAGAAAAAAAAAACTCATACAAGTTTGGAACAACATGAGAGTGAGTAAATAATGACAGAATTTCCCTTTAAAGGGATAGTTCACCCAAAAATACCTAGTTCTGCCATGAAACGCAGGCTGGCGGGTTGTTAACGTCACTGATGATATCACAGAATTTTATGACTTGGCACAAGCTGATTGGTTCATGTTGCATACGCAACCAATGAGCTTGCAGCTATTTAAATGGCTGGTAGCATTCACTTGGGCATTTCGCAGCGTGCTTTCAAAATTCCTCTGAAACCCTCCACCTTCCCCAGCTCCACCTGTATGGATCCGCTACGGGTTATTTTATGCAATTTGTCCAGCAGCAGTATGGCTTAAATACTCACAGCACCCTATTGCCATATGCTGTGGCAGGAGCAAGTTCTGTATTTGCTTGCAGCAGCAATAATCTACGACTACAGCAATAACCAACAGCAGCAGTAGCATAGCAGATCTATTCCGCCAAGACTAAATACATTAACATGTCATATCCATTACCATGCTAAACTTTTCAGAGAGTTGTCATTACAGAAATGAAAATTACCCCATGATTTACTCATCCTCAAGCCATCCTAGGTGTATATGACTTTCTTCTTTCAGACAAAAACATTTAAAAAATCTTTATAATGGTAGTGAATGGTGGTTCAGCAAATTAAAGTGTATCCATCCATCATAAAAAGTACTTCACACGGCTCCGGGGGTTAATATAAGTGAATCAATGCGTTTATGTAAGAAAAATATCTATATTTAAAACTTAGCTATCGCTAACTGTCGTACGAAGGACGCAGCCAAATGCGGTAATTAACATGGAAGCGCAGAGGAGAGAGCAAAACAAAACACTGGTCAAGAATTAGAAATACAAAACAAGGATTTGTAATGAAAAATGTTGAGGGTTTCGATATAAGCCAAGAGGAGACTGGTTTTCCTTTGGTGTAAACAAAACTTGCTTCTCGCAAGACTAGCATATTCTCAGCAGACCTTAAGGTACATCTATGTCCTACATCATTCACTAGAATGACAGTTAATGGAAGCTAGAGAATACAGATTATAAAATTTTGAATATCGATATTTTTCTTACACAAATTCATCGTTTCACTTCAGAAGGCCGTTATTAACCCCCTGGAGCTGTGTGGAGTACTATTTATGAAGGATGGATGCACTTTATTGGACTTCAAAATCTCAACACCCATTCACTGCCATTATAAAGCTTGGAAGAGCCAGGACATTTTTTAATATAACTCATCTGAAAGAAGAAAGCCATATACACTTAGATGGCTTGAGAGTGACTAAACCATTTTTAGATGAACTATCCCTTTAAGTAATCTTTAATTCTTAAATACCTTTTGCTTCTAATCAAATTGTGATTAATCGCTGTTTCCGTTGTTTCAATGCTCAGAACTAGTTATTGACATATTATTTGAAATCCTTAAGGAGAAAATGAGTGGGGAAAATACTTCCGGAATCAAATCTGCTGAAAAAATGAGCTGTCAGTGCTCAACTTTATTTTTGCTTTTCCTTACATGAACTTCTTGGAGAGCCAGAAATAATACATTAAAAATGTCATGTTAAATATTGTGATTGAAATCTAAGAAACTGTTTCTGTGCTCAAGAAAGACATCTCAAATCTCCCCAAAAAAATGCCTGAACTATTTGCTTCGGACAGCATGATCCTACAGAGCAGCAGACATGCAGCGATGATCCAGCCAGCACCTGAAGTGAGTGAACACAGGTTTGAAACATGTGTGAGAGGATGTGTTTTGCAGCTGCAGTGCTGATTGCCGCTCATCTGTTCATTTCATCACCTTGTATTAACTAAATAAGTCTGACATCTATAGAAAGGCCTGGATTAGAATCATCATCAGACTTTCTTTACGATCTGCTGTTGTAGTTATCCTCTGCGTGCCTTTGGGTGCTCCGACAGTCCATTGTCTCTCCAAGAAAAGTCTCATGGTCCGCTGTAAATCTGCCATGGAACGAGAAGCTCTCCTACGCGGATGCCGCCGCGGCCTCGCTAGCCAAATCCCTGACTTGGACGGCACTCTTTGCTTTTTGGCAGCTGTCTGTAGCTCACGTCTGCTGATTCCATCAGAGGTATTAGTTACTTTACCTCCACCCTCCACCTCCTCCCTGTGTTCTCATTAAGCATGCAGAATCCATTTGTTTAGTGAGCAGCGGAGGGAGTGACTGTGAGCACACCCAGGCTGTAGATTGATTTATTAACTCTGATTCGTACCTGGGAGATGATCACAGTGTCTCTGCTGTTTGAATTTCAATCGGGAAGGACTTCCCTGCTCACCGGGAATCTTCGAAAGAAGAACTTTTCCGAACTTCTTACCTGGTTTTGCTTCAGAACGCGGATTTAACATTGGACATGTGGTGATCTAATGTAACAAAATTTAAAAAGTTTTAATACATTTCGTTTTAATACAAGAGCAGTCATGGCCTAATGGTAAGGGAGTCAGAGAGTCTTTTAACCCGAAGGTCACCGGTTCGATTCCCACACCGGGAGGAATTGAAGGTGGGGATTGTGAATGAACAGCACTCTTTCCACCTTCAATACCATGACTGAGGTGCCCTTGAGCAAGGCACCAAACCTCTAGTTGCTCCCTGGGTGCTGGAGCAATGGCTGCCCTCTGCTCCGGTGTGTGTTTACAGTGTGTGTTTGTTCACTTCTTACTGCTGTGTGTGTGCACTTGGATGGGTTAAATGCAGAGCACTAATTTTGAGTATAGGTCACCATGACAATACGTCATGACTTTCACTTTCTTATTACATTTACTGTCAAATGTGGGATGACAACGAGGTCCCTATATATTTTACTGTTTAAAATTGTACTGTAGCTACAGTATGTTATTACTATATGTAATGTTACTGTAATTTTTAAATCTTGAATGTTACATAATTTACTCCAGTGTACATAAATGATAATCACACTTTTGAGACTTCTGGGATGTATTTTTATGTTTTTTCAATGTAAATGATAAAATTAACATTTTATACACAAAACGGTTATATTAGTATTATTTATATACTATAATTTTTTTATATTTTAATTACATTTTAATTGTATATTTTCAGTTTTCATTTAGATTTTTTTTATATATATATGTATATATAGCAAATTACTGCACAAAATTAATTAACAAATTATATATATTGGTTGGGGTACTCGGTTGGAGTACTCGGACTTGTACTCGGACTCGAGTCCGGTCTCGAGTTCAATTTTTAGCGGACTCGGACTTGTCACGGACCCGGATGCATTTTGACTCGGACTTGACTCGGACTCAAGCTTTTCGGACTCGGGAATAATTGCCGAGTCCAGCCGAGTCCAGGAACAGTTGACGGAAATTTTACTGACTCGCATTATTACGAAAGTGACATTCAGTATTCGCACTTGTTTAAAAGTCTTGCCAGAACTTGAAAGCCTGCTGGTTTCTTTGCATACACAAACCCCCAAAGTGCGCTCAACGAAAGCGCCTCTCAGTCAGCGTGCAAATGCTGAATTAAGTTTACTTTTGGATGTTATTGCTACACATTTACACGAAAAGTAATGTAAAAATGCACCGTCTTGGAGAGTATTAATGCAAATGCGGTCGGTTTTGTCTTGTGAGTGAATTTAAACAGTTGGGAGAAATACAGATGTGTGTCACAATATATGATCGGTGCATCCGGTCTTAAAGCGACAGCAATGTAAACCTGCTGCAGCAGACTGTGTCATATTAAATTTGCCTATTTTATCTCACAATTCAGATTTTTTTTTTTTATATGTTGTTTATATGTTGTATTTCGGACTTTATAACTCAAATTAACTCAACAGAGTTTTCTGAGGGGAAAAATGTCAGAAGTGTGGGATTTAAACTCATGATTTTGAGCTGAGGGGAAAAGGGAGAATGTCATTTCTTATCAAAATTGTGAAATATAATCTCGGAATTGTGAAAATAAAGTCAGAATTTTGAAATATAAACTCAAATTTACTTTTTTTTACTCTTTTATTCCATGGCCTCCATAGACTGCTACTTAAAAACTGTCACCTTACAGCCTCATTTTCATCCAAGAAAAAAAATAATCAAAATGCCATCTACCCTGTCTAAGGTCTTAACATTCATCATATAAAACCCAAAAACAGCCAAAATCAGAGATAAGAGGTGAATTTTCTGCTCCTCAGGTCTCATTCACTAAGCTTCCTACCCACCCCGTTGAATTTATACATTTACTATGTAACAGCAAATAAAGACAAGTCCTGTCCTGCCCTATAATTTTTCACATTCCAAAAGCTGTTTCACTCTGAAATATGTCACAATACATAAGTTATAACTTCTGTTACATGACTTTAAAGTTTGCTGAGCAGGACACTAATTATAAGATGGTGTGAAATCAAAAATCCAAATGGCAATATGCAATAGCTGTCAACTCGACTCGGACACACACTCGACCCAACACTAGTATGTGCTATATATATAGATTTAGTTGCCAAGGCAAAATTTTTAATTGCTATTTTTTTATTTTAAATTTTTATTTATAAATTTTTTTTTTTTACAATTTCAGTTACTGAAAATAATATTAATAGTTTAGGTTAACAACACTGGTAAAGATGTTTTATTAATAACATCTTAATGTAAAATTGTGTTTTTACATTTAATATAATTATTATTTTTTAATGCATTTATTATATAATATACATGTATTATATATACACATAAAATTTGGTAATTGTTTGGTGTAATAATGTGGTATTTTGATTTGTTTTTATTTCAGTTTTAG
>NC_133376.1:18022389-18064791 GCF_049309525.1 Garra rufa
AGGTTGGAAATTAACATTTATTAATATATTCAATAAATGAACATTTATTGTTAAATTGAATAAATTATATTTAAATAATACACTTTTTTAAATTGCTTACTAATAAATGTTTACCTTTTGTATTATTGCTGATGCCTCTAGTAATTGTGTCTGATTTTTAATTTACAATCTATTTTGGGTTAAACATTTAACCCAACCGCTAAGTCAAAGCAATCCAATTGCTGGGTTTGTCCATATTTCTTAAAATAAAATCTTTTTAGCATGTCAGAGTCACATGAGCGGCAACACGACTGCTATTATAAGCTGCAAATATGATTCGTTAGCAGAGTCGATGCTGGTTAATCCGAGACCTTCCCTAAATAAACTGTGCTCCTATGTGGTTTGATAAGCTGCAGGAAAGAGGTAGTGTTTTCTGTAAATCAGTTTGCAACTTAATTAGAACTTGAAACAATAATTAGTTTGATGGATGAACGAGCGGAGCAGCGGCCTAACCGAATTAAATTCTGCTGAAGTTTCACTGCATACAAGCATGAAGTATGAAACGCAATATTTTTATAATGGCTAATGGCCCTTTCCCATGACCTCATGGATTCCTGTAGGTGTTCCTTTCCTGCGTGAATGAGGAAAACAGACGAGAGGAGAACGGGATGAGTGCTAGCAGGAGAGAAAGCAGAGGGTGTCAAGGGAGAGAGAGTTCCTCTGTCTTCCTGTGTGTGTGTCTCTCTTTCTCTCTCTCTCTCTGATATAAGGAGAGTGATCTGTTCATTTCACATCCATTCCCACTTCCTGTCTGTGAGTGTCAGAGCTGGTGGGTGAAGAGAAACATGGCCCGATGCGGCAATATTAAAAACACACTTGTGCATGGAAATGCTCACACACAGTGCATGGGATACACATATGGAAGTCCAAAGGGTAGCAGTGTAGAAATGACATAATTAAGACATTCAATTTAGCTGCATTTTAAGCAACTTAAAGAGTTCAAAGTGTACATTTTATCCTTTTGTGTGGAGTCTATGTGGAATCAATCACTTTTTAAGAAAACTTTTGTGTATTTGAACCCTCTCCAGCAATGACTGTATGATTGTGAGATCCATCTTTTTCACACTGAGGACAACTGAGGGACTCATATGCAACTATTACAGAAGGTTCAAATGCTCACTGATGCTTCAGAAAGAAAACACAATGCATTAAGAGTCGGGGGTGAAAACTTTTTGAATTTGAAGATCAGGGTAAATTTCACTTATTTTGTCTTCCGGGAAACATGTAAGTATCTTTTGTAGCTACTGAAGGGCAGTACTAAATGAAAAAAAAAAATAAAGATATTTAGGCAAAACAAGAAAAATATAGGCTACACATCTTCATTCTGTTCAAAAGTTTTCACCCCCAGCTTTTAATGCATCGTGTTTTCTTCTGAAGCATCAGTGAGTGTTTCAACCTTCTGTAATAGTTGCATTTGAGTCCCTCAGTTGTCCTCAGTGTAAAAAGATGGACCTTTTATTATTATTCTTTGATGAACAGAAACTTCAAAGGTACAGTATTTTGGGGTTTTTGTAACATTTCAAATTGTTTGTAACTTTTGATTTAAATTCTTTATTTATTTATATAGTTGCTTAAATGCGTTATAATGCTTGTATCACACGTTAGAAGTTAGCTAATAAATGCTAAATGTTTGCCAACTCTTAGAATTGTAAACCCATCATTACATCCTGATTTAAATATTCCAAACACAGAAATTCCAAAAAGTGTGCGTGCTGTGCTCATAAACTGCGTTTGCATTTGCAAATAACGTGTTTCATTCTTGTAGCGCTGTCATCCTGAGTCTCTCAGCTCGTTCACAGCCTGTACCGCTCACACTTCTCTCAGGAGTGACAGGGAGTGTGTACACACAGACACACTCTGATGAACGTGTCGTTTCTATGGGCAGGTGAGTGTGAGTGGCAGTTTTGAGTGCTGTGGGTGACAGGTCTGCCAAAACACAGGCACGCAATCGTCATGTACAGTGCTACTGGTCCAGGGCTGCGAGTGGGTGTGAAGCTCACCAAACGACAGATGAACAAATCCAGACACGGACTGACAGACTGTGCAACTGAATTTAACTGTGCAGGTTGTCGAGTAGCTGAAATCACAAAGTCGTGTCTCAATCAAACCTTTTCAAACACTTTGTAGGGCTGTCAGCGTAACACATTAGTGTGATTAAATCGAAAGAAAATAGTGTGATAAAAATATTAACACAATTAATTGTGCCCCTTGATCTGTATGTAAATGCAGTACCGTCTTTAATCGAGTCTTGATTGTAAAATTGTTTGTTGTGGGCTGTAATAGGGTTCATCTTTGATGATATTAAGCTCACTTCTAAATAATGATATATGCAATACGTTTTTTTTAATTGCTTGACAGCTGTACATGCAAGTGTTTGAATGTGTGGTTTGGGACTTTACAGCACACACTGACCTTGGTCTGCCTGTGAGGCCTCAGAGATGTTGACGGCGAGCTGGCTGCTGAAAGAGTTAACTCCCATCATGCCCGAGTGAGCGCCGGAGCCTGTCAGTGAGGGCAACTGGTTATGGCTCCGTGGCACACTATACAGTGCCTCCGTCAGGTCTGCAGCACGCTTTAAAATTATCTCCTGACCAATCCAGAGAGAGAGAGAAAGAGAAAGGTTTTAAAATGATACACAGTGTTTCTCAATGGGTTTTGATTCAAGATATTACATTACATGAAAGAAAACAATAATGATCTTAAATAAATAAAAATATTTTAAAATTTTAATTAATTCATTAATATTTCTTAACTGAAGAATATTTTTGCATTATAAGTAGTTTAAGAATTATTTTCGATAATTATTACAATCTAATTTAAATTATAATTATTATAACATTGTTATATAATTATAAATATATTTATAAATTTACAAATAAATATATAAATGTTATATTTGTACTAATAATTTACATTATAAATGACATTAGATTATAAATATATTATATATAATTATTGTAATTATAAAATTATATAAACATATTGTGAAATATTATTGCAATATCAAATAGTGGTTTTCTATTTTAATATACTTTAAAATAGAATTTACTCTAAAAGCTGAATTTTTAGCATCATTACTCCAGTCACATAAACATTCATAAATTACTCTAATATGCTGATTTATTATCAGTTTTGGAACCTGTGATACTTTTTTCAGGATTCTTTAAAGGACAAAAAGTAATTGACAAGAAGTAAAGACTTACATTGTTAGATAATATTTATATTTTTAAATAAATGCTGTTATTTTTATCTTGTTATTCATCAAAAATCCTGAAAAAAGTATCACAGGTTCCAAAAAAATATTAAGCAGCACAACTGTTTCCAATATTGATAATAAATCAGCATATAAGAATTATTTCTGAAAAATCATGTGACACAGAAGAATGGAATAATGACTGATGAAAATTCAGCTTTGCGTGACAGAAATAAATTATATTTTAAAGTTTATTAAAAACTGTTATTTTAAATTGCTATAATATTTTATAATGTTTCTTTTTTTCCTGTGTTTTTGATCAAATAAACAGAACATTTATGAGCATAAGAGACTTCTTTAAAAACATTACAAATCTTACTGATTCCGAACATTTGAACAGCTGTGTATACATACATACATACATACATACATACATACATACATATACACACACACTTTTTTTTTTTTCATACCTGATTGTTATGTGGCATTCCATACAGCGCCTCCACCAGGTCTGCGGCTCTTTTCAGAAGAACTTCCTAATAACACACACAAAAACACAGTTTAGTTCACAACTCCCCCTCTTGTATTGCAAACCATGTTGGTTTACATCTCAAAACTGCACAGCACATCTATATACAGCAAAGTGGAATACCCTAAAAAAGTATAATTATATAAAATAAATTAATCTTTGTGTTTAAAACTGAACCAAACTTATTTACTACATATAAGCAAGTCATGTTCAAAAAGGATAAACCAAACATGTGATGAGGCGGACAGAAAAAGAAGCTGTCGGAATCTCATTTACACCAACCTGTCACACACACACACACACACACACACACACACTGAACACACACTCAACCTGTGCCAAATCACACAAGCAGTGATCCAGGGCTGCGATCCTTTCAGACTGTACACATATGCTCCACTGTCATTCTTCACACGGTGTGTGTGACTGTGTGTGTGTTTGTGCGTGTTATCCTGTAGTGTTCCTGTGTAAGTCACACATCTCCGCTGGCCCACAGTCTCTCATTCTGGTCTTACTAAGAGTACCAAAACCAAGACAGGACAAGAGCATCTTACAACGCATAATCGTTTTCCATCTGCTACATCTGTACTGAATTAACATCTAATTTTTTTGACATTCTATCTCCTGTCTTCACCTCCAGAGCATCTCCTTTCCACTTCATAAATGGAAGCATCAAATCATCACTCTTGTCCAATACTTTGTTTCCATCGATTTAACATTTTAAAATAATTTTTGTCATTTCTACTCAATGTTTTTATGAGCTCATCAGTACACATTGCTGCAAAGAAATAATTAAATACAGTTGAGGTCAAAAGTTTTCATCTTGCAGAATCTGCAAAATGGTAATTATTTTACCAAAATTAAAGGGAGCATACAAAATGCATGTTATTTTTTATTTAGTACTGACCTGAATGAGATATTCCACATAAAAGATGTTTACATATAGTCCACAAGAGAAAATAAAAGTTGAATTCATAAAAATGGCCCTGTTCAAAAGTTTACACACACTTGATTCTTAATACTGTTGTTGTTACCTGAATTATCCACAATTTTTTTGTTTTGTTTTGTTTTGTTTAGCAATAGTTGTTCATGAGTCCCTTGTTTGTCCTGAACAGTTAAATTGCTCACTGTTGTTCAGAAACATCCTTCAGGTCCCACAAATTCTTTGGTTTTTCAGCATTTTTGTGTATTTGAACCCTTTTCAACAATGACTGTATGTTTTTGAGATCCATCTTTTCACCCTGAGGACAACTTAGGGACTCATATGCAACTATTACAGAAGGTTCAAATGCTCACTGATGCTCCAGAAGGGAAAACAATGCATTATAAGCCAGGGGTGTAAACTTTTGAAAAGAATGAAAATGTGTACATTTTTCTTATTTTGCCTAAATATCATATCTTTTTTAATTTAGTACTGCCCTTCAGAAGTGATACGTTTCAACAAAATCAATTAAATTTACCCTGATCTTCAAATTCAAAAAGTTTTCACCCCCAGGATCTTAATGCATTGTGTTTCCTTCTGTAATAGTTGTATATGAGTCCCCCGGTTGTCGTCAGTGTGAAAAGATAGATCTCAAAATCATACAGTCTTTGTTGGAAAGGATTCAAATACACAAAATTGATGAGAAAACAAATGGCCTAAAGGACTTTTCTGAAGAACAGCGGGCAGTTTAACTGTTCAGGACAAACAAGGGACTCTTGAACTAAAAAATAAATTTTTGCACATTCTGCAAGGTGTATGTAAACGTTTGACCTCAACTGTACATACACAACTACTGAAAAGTTTGGGGGTGGTAATAATTTTGAAAGAAATCTCTTATGTATAGATTTGAGCCAGTATGATCAGCCTGATGAGGAGGATCGCTCCCTCTTTTTCTCTCACACAAAAGTGTTCAGAGACAGACAGAGAGGTGTGGAGGTGATACAGAGGAAGCCAGAGCTGGTATTATGGCAACCTCTACTGGAGCTCCCTAGGGTATTACATTGAAACCTACCACACACACACACACATATACACACACGCACACTTCACATGACTGTATGAGGAGAGAACAGAAAACAAAGAAAGAGACAGATGAAAGTATAGAGTAAACACAGACAAAGAGAGAAAAGATTGACCCAAAGAACTACAGATGCAGTTCATGAAATCAGGATAAAACGACAGGAAAAAAAAAACAGGTTGGCTACAGAGAGCAGGACAAAGAGAGGAAACGGCAGAGTAATTGTAAATCTCATGACGAGAGGTGAAAGAGAGAGATGCAGACAGAAAACAGCGCTGAAAGATGAGCAAAGGGGGAAAGGGTTGGAAGAAAACAAAGGAAAAAAGACTCGAGGGACGGAGAGAAGACAGAAGAAGACAAAGTGAGGGAAATGTGCACAAATAAAGTGGAAACGAGTGAGTGAGTGAGTATGTTAGGGGGAGAGAGAGAGAGAAAGAGAGAAAGAGATATGAAGAGGGGAAGTTCTAGTTGTTTTTCTCCCTCAAGAGTTGCCAGGTAAGAGGCAGCTGGGGTTGCTGGCAAACCTATCATTACTGTACTGTGAGAACAACAGCCTGTGTCTGTACACACACTCACACACACACACACACACACACACACACACACACACACACACACACACACACACACACACACACACACACACACACACACTTGAAATATTACGCTAATTCTACATTATGCATGTCGAAGTAAAAGCTCTCATCTTAGCAATGCATATTACCAGCACTATCAAAAGTTTTGATATATCTGCGGTAGGAAATTTACAAAATATCTTCATGGAACATGATCTTTACTTAATATCTTAATTTTTTTGCATAAAAGGAAAGTTGATAATTTTGACCCATACAATGTATTGTTGGCTATTGCTACAAATATACCCTTGCTACTTACGAGGTAAAAGTGTAAAATCAAGTAAAATACACTTTGCTTTAGGATGCTGGTGTTCCCAGCATACACCAGGGCATGAATAATTAACGAGGCTGTGTATTTTCACTGTTCGCCAGTTTTATATACACCAGCGTTACTGTTTATTTTGATTTTTACACTTAGTAACTTGTTAGACTATATACTGTAAATGTCAAAACTAATTTTAAACTAAATAAGACACGCTTTAAATAAATTCTAAAGAATTTTAAGTCAGAAAATAAAGAACATTTTAAAGAAAATTACAGTTTTCAGTGTATTATTGTTAAATAAATGTTAAATAATTTTAAGAAAACAAATAAAATCTTGAAGTAAATCTCACTTTTCAGAGTATTTTTGTTAAATTAAGCTACAGACTCCTTAAAAAAATGTGAATAATTTAATATTAAACTAAATACAAAATACTTTACATAATACATAAATACATTTATAATTTACATAAATACATTTAAGTAAAAAGTAATTAAATTTTATTTTTTGTGCTAAATTATTTATAATGTAATAAATCGGAATATTTTTTAGAAGCCAATAAAGAACAACAGCACCCAAATAAGTAATACGCAATACATTTAAGTAAAAAAATATATAATTTAACAATTAAATTTAAAAAGGAAGAATTGTGTGTGTTTTTATGTATCCTAGACCACAAATCCAGTCCTTTTTTTTAATTAAGATTGATACATTATCTGAAATCTGAATAAACAAGCTTTCTATTGATGTATGGTTTGTTATCATAGGACAATATTTGAAAATATGTGAAAATCTGGAATCTGAGGGTGCAAAACAATTAAGTACTGAGAATACCAGTCCTACTTAAGACTGGTTTTGTGGTCCAGGGTCACATAAATTAAAAAATATTTTATTAATATTATAAACTGTAAGCTATAATTTAAACTAATATACATATAAATCTTCTGAAGATTTACAAAAAAAAAAAAAAAAAAAAGATTTTTCTAGGGCACTTTTAAACATTTTGTCCCCCAAAACTGTATCTAGGCCAGAAACACACACACACACTAATGGAGCTAAAATACACAAATATACTTTAATACATGCAGAAATGCAGAGCTCATGATGGAACATTAGCTCTCGGGTTTCTCACATCTATGTCATGCAAACATTAGCAGGGCCTGCATCTGTGAAGTGCAGCTCTTAGTGACTGTTTTATGCCAGGCCACGAGGCCCTGAAACTGAACACTTTCTGGCTGAGTTTCTGAACACACTGTGTGGAAACTGTTACATTTACGAGGAAGAACAACAGTGGCCTTCAGATCAGGCGGAGAGGCAGAAACAGGCTCAGGAAACCACCGAATATTGTGATATTCCTTTGGAGTTTAGCTTTAAGAGCTCATCTGGGACCATGTTTGTGTGGTAGCGCACAACATACTGTACACGCACGCAAGCGAGAGAGGATTGGGGGGCATATGGAGATGGGGGCACTGAGCTTCCTCCTCCTCCTCATCCTCATTTACTTGCATTTCCCACGACAAAATATGACCTTAGAACTAACAGTCCTTCCCCAGCCAATCAACAACGAGCAGTAACGATCCTCACAGATGGCTCAAGTCAATGACAAACATGGGGCGAGAGAGAGAGAGTCCCTGTTACAGCTGAGACCTTGTGCTCTGTTGTTCTTGCATTATTCAGTCTAATGTATTTATTCAACCTTTACATTAGTTACAGTGTGATGAGTAGGGACTTGTTTTGTACAAAAATGGAATTAAAATCTATAATTAGAATAGAACAAAAACAAAAGAGCAACTTGAAACACACATAAAGCAAGACCACTCATCATTACTGTACATTTTCCATAATAAAGACACATTCTGTAAGAGCCGGGGGGTGAAAACTTTTTGAATTTGAAGATCAGGATAAATTGTACTTATTTCGTCTTCTGGGAAACATGTAAGTATCTTCTGCAGCCTCTGAAGGGCAGTACTAAATTTAAAAAAAAAAGATATTTAAGCAAAATAAGAAAAATTTACACATCATTCTGTTCAAAAGTTTTCACCCCCCCCCCTCCTTCTGGAGCATTAGTGAGCATTTGGACCTTCTGTTATAGTTGCACAAGAGCCCCTCAGTTGCCCTCAGTGTGAAAAGATGGATCTCAAAATCATACAGTCATTGTTGGAAAGGGTTCAAATACACAAAAAGGCTGAAAAAACAAAGAATTTGTGGGACCTGAAGGATTTTTCTGAAGAACATCAGGCAGTTTAACTGTTCAGGGCAAACAAGGGATTCATGAACTAATTTTTACAAAAAACAAAAAACAAAAAACAAAAAACAGCTGTGGATCATTCAGTTAACAACAGCGTATTTAGAATCAAGTGTATGTAAACTTTTGCACAGGGTCATTTTATAAATTCAACTATTATTTTCTCTTGTGGACTATATGTAAACGTCTTTTATGTGAAATATCTTATTCAGGTCAGTATTAAATAAAAAAATAACATTTTGTACAGACCCTCTTATTTTGGTTAAATAATTCATTTAATTTGGCAGATTCTGCAAAAACTTTTGACAACAATATTTTTAAAAGTTACTTTGCCTTAAAGCATCTGCCAAATTGATAAATAAAAATATATTAATAATAAAATAATATAATAAAAGAGCTACTGTATATGTCATACTTAAAAAAACAACAACATTAAACTGAAAAATATGATTCCATATGACAAAATCAACCCACTTATAATAGCTTATAGAAAAAAAATAAGGTAAAAAAAATGTTTTCATGTTGTTGTTTTTTTATGACTTATTACACCCAGTTTTATGCATCAATTAGTGTACAGTGTGTATTTATGAGTGCTTTGTTTTAGGTCTGTGTGTGTGCACCTGTTCATAAGGTATTTCTAGTTTTACTGTACGTCTGGTCGTCTCTCTCTTCTGGTGTTCCTGTGGGTATTTCTTTATTATACGCGCCAGCACTCCCTCCCTTTCTCTGCCCATCTGTACGTGTCTCCACGGCTTGGTTCTCCCCTGCTCTCGTGCCTGATGCTGTCCAGGTATGGGGCTCTTGTTCCAGGCTGCCTCCCCGCTGCAGTTCCCTGTGTCCGGCCCCAGTCGCCCAACCTGTCCCTGGTTCAACAGCGCTCTGCCATCCACACCCAGTGGGCAATCTGTCACCAGCACAGCCTTGGCACTGGCAGCACACCCCTCTCTCTCTCTCTTTCTTTTTCATACCCTCTTTCTCCTTTGCTCTCCTCTCCTGTCCTGTCTTCCCCCTGGCCACGGCTCAGTTCATTAATCTCCATTATAAAACAGAAGTTAGTTAATGTCTCTGATGCTCGCTGGCTACGACACCCTGCCACGGGCCCTTTGGCACAACATGAACGCACACACAAGCACTTACGTGAAAAAACACACACACATTTACTCATGCTTAGCTATTCACATCTTCACACACACTGACAAATGCAACACAGTTGCTAGTTTGTAATATGAACTTTAATTTGATTAAGAAATTATTAAAGGTCATCTATAATGCATTGGTTTAGTGCTAAAATCTTACTTCAGGTTAAAGATCTATAGAAGCCCATTTCCGACACTGAATAAAAAACTTTTGACTTTTTTTCTTCACAATTTTGAGTTTACATCTCGCAGTTCTGACTTTTCCTCAGAATTACTCACAGTTGTGAGAAAAGAAGTCAGAATTGCGTGATATAAACTCAACTATGAGAAAAAAGTCAGAATTGTAAGATATAAACTCAATTCTGTCTATTTTTCCCAGAATTGCAAGTTCATAACTCACAATTCTGGGTTTATATCATGCAAATCTAAGAACAAAGTCAGAATTATGAGATAAAAACTCGCAACTGCGAGAAAAAAAGTCAGAATTGCAAGATATAAACTTAATTTTTTTTCTCAGAATTGCGAGTTTATATCAATTCTGGGAAAAAAGCTAGAATTGCAAGAAAAAAAGTCAAAATTAAGAGATATAAACGGACTTTTTCTCAGAATTGCGAGTTTATATCTTGCTATTCTGACTTTATAACATGCAATTGCGAGTTATTAAATCAGAATTGTAAGAATATTATAAGTATATTCTTATATCAGTCTTTTTTCCCTTCAGAAGTGGATTATAACTCACAATTATACGTTTATATCTCCCAATCTTGAGAAAAACTGTCAAAACTGCGAGATAAACGCGCATTTGCGAGAAAAAAAGTCAAAATTGTGAGTTTATATCTCACAATTCTCAGAAAAACAGTCAGAATTATGAGACAAAAGTCTAAATTGTAAGATATAAACTTGCATTTGTGAGAAAAAGTCAAATTCTGATTTTATTTCTCGCAAATGTGAGTTTATATCATGAAATTCTTAGCAAAAAGTCAAAATTGCTAGATAAAAAGCTGCAATAACTTTTTTATTGTTTTTAGTGGCGAAAACAGGCTTCCATAGAGATCTGATTAAACCACTAACCCGAAGTATAAAAAAATATTAAACAAATGAATAATATAAATGTAAAGCTGTTTTGTTAGCCTGTAAAATATAAGAAAATTATTTATTTGATACCTGTAAGAAAGTAAGAGAAAGCGAGAAAGCGAGAGAAAAAGGTATAAAATGACTTCAAACAGCCACGAGGTGAATAAACTGCACAGATCTGCTCAGTGGACTTAGCTTTACTTCATTATTTATGTGGCGTCTACAGAACGACCTGCGGCTACTTTACACACGTACCCCTCCACACATCTCTACAAACTATTTCACATCACACTTTCTCTGCCCAAACAAAAAGTCCGGCACATTCCCTCTCAAATTAAGTCTGCCAGCACAAATCGGCGCTGCGTTCCCTGTAGTCGAGCTGCACTATAACCTCAATATCACTTGGAGGCTCAATACTCACTCTGTTGAACCCCTAATGAAATGCAATCAATGATTGATAAGGTGGCAGTTGCCCTCAAGTAGACCCGCTGATGATTACAGCCGGTCAGCCCGAGCACCTGACCCCGCTTTGGGCTCCAGAGGTGTGCCACCTGGCCCTGGGAGAGACAGGCACTGGGCCTTTTGTCTTATTAGCTGACTGTCGAGGTGTAAAGATCTGCCGCCTGCCAGGCATACAATTAGTCATCCTGTGATCTTTATTACTCTAGGGTGGTGGTCTTTCTTAGCAAAGCCCCAATTCGACACCCTCTCTTCCTCACCCGGGAGCCCCAGGCAATGCTGGGGATCAGGTGATGGGACCTTACATGGGGTCCCTTGCGTCACAGGTTAAGGACAAGGCAGGAGTCCCTCTTGTGATACCAAAAGGACCGTGAGCGATCTTCTGTAGGGTCAGCGATTGGAAGAATCGGCCCACTTTGTGATCTTTGGTTCCTTCATATACATTACTCTTATTTGGATCATCTTGATATGAAAAAACATTTTTCAAGGGTTCTAGAGTTGTCTGTTGGTTCTACTGGTACTAAAAGTACTTATACCCCCGGTTTCACAGACAAGGCTTAAGTCTAGTCCTAGACTAAAATGTAAGTCTGAGGTGTTTTAGCTGAAATAAAATTGCACTGATTGATCTTAAAATACATCAGTGCCTTTGTTTTGTCTTAAGATGCACACCAGTAATGTTTTTTTCTAAGCATGTTTATAAAAATTACTTAAATGTCCTAATTGAACTATGGCCTAATCCTGGTTTAGTCTAAGCCCTGTCTGTGAAACCGGGCCATAGTGTTTAAAACGAATAAATATTATTTTAATAAATGATGTATTTTAGATCAGAATGCAAATTAAAAAGATGGGCTCAACTTAAAAATAAATCTATTGGTAATTTCATCTTTACACGAACTTCTGTTGTCTTGCAACTTAATTAACACGTCAGAACATTTTGCAAAATTATTAAACTGAAAAGTTGCATAATTCCTTAACAACAGCAGAAGTGTAATTTATCTGCATAACAACAACAAAAAAAAAAAGTTAAAAATAACAAAAAATTAGAAATGGTGCCCTGGAAACTAACTGAAATAAGCATATGCTGAAGCACTAAAATCATTAACTTGAAATAAATAAATATAACTAGACTAAAATAGAAAGTGAAATAAAAATATTCTTTATTAGTTATATAAAATAAATAAATAAATAAATAAATAAATAAATAAATAAATAAAACTAACCAAAAAATAGACATGTTACCCTGGAAACTAATTTTTAAATCATTAACTGGAAATAAATAAAACATTAAAACTAAACTAAATGGAAAATTAAATAAAAATATCCTTAATTAGTGATTATAAAATAAAAAAATAAAAATATATAAATCTCACCCTGGAAATTAACTGAAAAGTTTATGCTGAAGCACTAAAATCATTAAATAAAAAGTGAAATAAAAATATCCTTAATTAGTGAAATAAAAAAAAATAAAAAAATACTAACCAAAAATTAGAAATGTAAATCTGGAAACTAACTAAAATAAGTTTATGCTGAAGCACTAAAATTGTTAACTGAAAATAAAAATAATAATTCAAAGTAAACAAAATGGAAAGTGAAATAAAAATATGCCTAATTAGTAATATTAAAAAAAAAACAATACTAATAAATAAATAAATAAAACTAACAAAAAATTTGAAATGTTACCCTTGAAACTAACTGAAATAAGTTGCTAAAGCACACAAATTTACGGTAAATACAAAACATTAAAACTAAACTAAATGGAAAGTGAAATAAAAGTATCCTTAATTAGTGAAATCCAAAAAAAAAAAAAAAATGAAAAGATAAAAGCACACAAATTTAATACCACTTTAATGGTACAAAAATAATACTAAAATAACAGTAGAAACACTAGGCAAAATACTGTATTAGCCATATTACCAAGTGATATGTAAAATTTGCACTAAAGTACCATAAAGTTTGTTTGGATGCATCCCCAATGTCAAAAACAAACGATATCTCCCTCTCTTTTTTAATTATCCTAACTATGTGAAATTATACATGCATAATATGCATTCAGCATTGTCCTTCGCATCAGCATCATCTGAGAACTACGAAATATAGGAAAAAAGTTCTTTGCGGAACAGCGGTCTGCAAAACTCTTCTAGGTTCTAATTGGACCCTTATTTTTAAGAGACAGGCCGGGAAGGGTTTGGACTCTCCGAGAGCTTCGCTCGGGGAGGCATGTGAGTGGCTCCCTCCCCTGAGAGGTGTTCTGGATGAGCTGGATTCATGTCTGCATGTTAATCTCTTCACTCTACCTGCCAAAAGGCAGAGAGCACGTGTTACGGCGCATCAAGATGCTGTGTTCCTCTCTTTTTCCTCTTCACAGACCTCCACAGCACAGCATCACAGCATGAAACCATCTCAGCACTCCCGGCCCCCCGCTGTCTGTGTGTGTGTGTGTGTGTGTGTGTGTGTGTGTGTGTGTGTGAGAGAAGCGTATGCGGGTGAATGGGTCACGAGGAGTCGCTCAGACGCTCTACAGTTCATTCAGCACAGGTAACAAGGTGAGTCTGTTTAACTCTAGATTGGCCCGGCTCTCTAGCCCTGAAGGCTGTCTCCCGACAAGCCTGTTTCTATCTTCCTCCTATCTTTTCTTCCTCCTGTTTTCCCCTTGCTTTCTTTCCAGGGGCTCAATTATGGGAGGATGGTTCTCAAGCGCCTGGCGAGAGCAGATCAGCTGACCCGGGAGAGCAAGCCATCCGACAGGTCCCCTAACAATGATAAATCACATACACACACTGAGCCGGGCGAACAGAGGTCCACCACACACACACACACACACACACACACACACACACACACACACACACACACACACACACACACACACACACACACACACACACACAAGCAACCTGCCACTTGCACACACACATATAAGCTTATCGTGCTAATAAAGAGCAACTGATAAAGTAAAATGTGCCAACATGAGAAGGCAAAGGAAGTCAATAATCTACTTCCACCTTAAAGCGCATAGGAGAATAAACAGGGCTAGAAAAGGAACACGGGGTTAGCTGTCACACATACGATATCTGAATAACTACTGTATGAATTTTATCCTATGAACTAAAATTTAAAAAAGCTAATCCTACCTGATCTCATGGCAAAAACGTACCTGTGGAAACCAATAAGTACATATCACTGCAGTTTCCAACAGAAATGAACACTATGGGCGGTAAAACAGCGAGCACTTGTAATGTTTTAGCACACAGTTATGATTAAGGCTCCACATGTTTCGCTTTTCAGACGCAACAAGTTTGCTCGGTAGCTTAGCCGGCACGGAATTGGAACTAGGATGGTGGAATCCTTGGGTACGAATCCCGTGAAAAACATGACTCAAAATGAAAGAGCTGAAAGATGAGAGATCGAAAAACAAGCTAAAACGGCATGTTTGCAATTGTGTTTTTACATTACATTCGATTTTGTTTATACTATTTGGGTAGGTTTAGGTGTAGTGCAGATGGTACGTTATTTTTTATTTTTTTTTTGCCATTTTGGCCTTTATTGTGATAGGACAGATCAGAACTGACAGGAAGCAAAATGGGAGAACAATATGCATTATGATTGGGGCATGTCACAAAAGATCAGTGAGTGTAAAGTTTAAAAGCATTTCAAGATTTGCATCTATAGAGAAACTGACTATTCACTCAAGTTCAAACTGTGACAACTAGCCCCAATCTCCCTAATCTGCTTTGTTCATGGCTTCTGGAAGCCACCACATGTACATAAAGTGCATATGTGACCCTTGACCACAAAACCAGTCACAAGGGTCATTTTTTTGAAAGTGAGATTTATACATCATCTGAACTCTGAATAAAATAAGATTTCTATTGATGTACAGTTTGTTAGGATAAGATAATATTTGCCTGAGACACAACTATTTGAAAATCCTGAATCTGGGCGTGAAAAAAAACTCAAAATACTAGAAAATCACCTTTAAAGTCTTGCAAACGAAGTTCTTAGCAATGCATATTACTAATCCAAAATTTTATTTTAATATATTTACAGTACGAAATTTACTAAATATCTTCATGGAACATGATCTTTACTTAATATCCTAATGATTTTTGGCATAAAAAGAATTTGCTACAAATATACCCATGCTACTTGAGACTGGTTTTGTGGTCCAGGGTCACATATTTTCTCTGACTGAGCAGAAAGCCCATTTATAAATATTTTAGCATGCAAACAGGACTTTTTCGGTTCATTTACTGTGCATTCATTTTTCTTGTGTTGGAAATGGTTGCTAAGAGAGTTTATAAGACACGCTATAATCCAGGTGTCCGTTAGAGTGGATCTCACAGGTCGTTAACCTTACGGTAACCTGGGACTGCCTGTGAATGTGTGTCCCGAATGCCAGCGAAAAACACAGCTGCCTGCGGGACGGAGCAGCGTCCTGAATCGCATCCATATTCCTGATCTATCTGGATGGAGAGGTGTGTGCTCACGGCCAAACCCGGGACTGGAAATGAAATTATAGATAAACCTGATACACGCCTGGCCCCAGCAAAGGTCGTCAGACAAACACAGCTGGGTTTCTAAATGCTGGGGCCATCGCTGGCACACAAGCTGCAGATCTGATCAAGGATTTGGAAGGAGTCAAGTATATGCTAAAATATCATCAAACACATCTGTTATGCAAAAAAGAAATTTATATATGGGTGTGTTGTAACACATTTTGTATATTTCATTTATATATGTACACATCTGTTATAAAAAAGATGATAAACTGAGAAACAAGGTTGTTCAGGCACAGTCACAAGTTTATATTTATTTGTTTATTTAGTTATTTGCATGCTCAATTACTTATTCATTCGCTTAGTTGTTTATATACCTACTTACTGCTTTATGTATTTACTTGGTTATTTATTTATAGGACTGTGTCAAAAAAGCTGAGGCACCGGGAGGAGAAAAAAGACGGTGTGAAAAAAAAAAAACTGTCTACATTCTTATTGAGTTTTCCTCTTGAATGTATAAGTATATAAGAGGTGATAGCTGGCGGTCTCCCCTTGCCACGTATCGCGGCATCAAAGCGGCCAGACAATGTATGCTCACTATTAGTATCAATTTACAAATAAACTGCTTTTTTGGTGACTGGATCTCAGATGTCAGATTTTGATAAATGGTTTCAATTTGGCAGCTGTTTTAAAGTGTCAGTCCGCATCAGATCTGATCCCCTCCTACACCAGCGCCCTGCCCGAAAGAATCTCTCTCACTTAGCTTCCTGCCTTTTTAGGGGAAAATAATCTTTTCATACTAACCAGGCGGCAAACCGCCCAGGGCACCTGACGGCACATTGAGTTTTTGCGCTTGACTCGATGTGTGTGTGTGTGAATGTGTGTTTTGTATATATATATATACATATATATACATATATATACATATACACACACACACACACACACACACACACACACACACACACACACACACACACACACAGTCGGCTGCATATCAGCTTTGTTCTTTGATTTGTTGCTTGTTGCTGCCCCAAAGCTGCAATGTGCCACCAGCATGCATAACAGCGCCGATCTAACCTCCATCTCACCCTCTCAAAGCCAGCATCACGCAAACAGTTGTTTTTTCATTCACAAGCCAGTACGAGTTGCTCTTCTACACTATCAAACAGAAGACCCTCAGGCTTTCAGAATCAAGGTTTGCTTCACAGACATAAGAAAACACGAATGGAGATGCAACGCCAAATCTGAAGCTGAAATACTCAACTCCCATCTAGCGAATGCTTTACACCTATTTTCAAATTTATGTCAAGCGTTTCTTTCAAATGCAGGAGAGCTTGTGTAAATCCAAAGCACAGCCAGGGAAAACAAAATCTGCAGCGAAAGCATTTTCTGCCGACCGCTTACCTTAGGTAACCTCTCTGGGTCTCCGGGGTGTCGAGGGATGACCTTTTGTAGCCTCTGGAAGCCGTAGTCTATGGTGGGTTCGTTCAGAGCTGTGGGAGAAAGCAAAAATAAGATGTTTATTTGATTTAATTGACTGCAGTTCTCTTAAAAACAGACCATTTCCCAGAGTCCTCTGCCATCCGTGACGTCCCAGAGCTCAGCGGGGTTAAATATCAGCGTGTGTCTGTGTACGTTTCTTCTTGTATGTTTGTTTACGTTCGTCCCTGTGGCATCAATCCAGGCTTCCCCCTGTGTGAATTTGTTTTATGAAGTGTTTAGTGAGGCCCTATGGCCTTCCTGTCCCTCTTTACACTTCTTTATTCCCCAACTCTAACCTTTCCTGCCTAATTCAATTCTTTTCTTCTCACTCAACCCTGCTCACGTTTATTTCATTCTCTGTGTGCAAACAGCACCTCTGCTTAGCCCCTCTTTCCCATCTCTGTCGCGATACGACGGCAGAAAGAAACACCCGAAAAGCAGTTAGGGAGATATTTCTCCATAATCAAGCCCATTAATCATAAAAGGCTGTCAAATTTGACTTTGGGGACAATTTGTCAGCCTTCTTGCCCGGTCCGCTTTTGTCACCCTTGCCTCTTGTATTCCGTAAGGATGATTGACAGTCCAAATGCTAGCGAGTAGAATACCTAGTTTGCACTAATATGCATAAGCGGTGCTTTCATGAATAAGAATAAGGTGGCTGCGCAGGAGCAGGGGCCTCTTTTCAAAGGGCCCGGTGCCGTTTGTCGTGCGCGGCAAATAGATGTTATTACCATTATAACAATATTTGTTTTCTTTCCTCGGGAATGGGTCTCGGCGAGCTGCTAAATCAAATTTGTTTGAGCCGGTTTCACGGCGAGGAGGAGAAAAGAGCTCGCGGAGTGACAGCGGTTGCTGAGGAGGGGGGGTGTGTGGGGGTCTTTGTGACTCAATGCCCCCGTGAAAGTGAGGGAACAGTCTCTCAGGACGCTCTGAGAAAGGCGCTGTGGAAACGATCACGTTCCTTCTCCAAGTCAGGAGAACTGCGGTTTTGATCAAATGGCAGTGTGATTAGACTCAGTAAGCGATCTACGTGCCGTTGTTTTGTTGTGTCATTTTTGGACGGTCTGCTATGCGATAATCACCGCCATCTGGACATAAGGTGTAAGGGAAAAAAAAAAAAGAGTGTAAGACAGAAGGAGAGATAAAGATAAAGAAAGGTAGGAAAGAAAAGGAAAGGAAATCAAAGGAAAGGAAAAATGGAATGCAACGAAAGAAGTAAATGAAGTAAAGAAGGAGTAAACAAACACATACACAACTTACTGAACAAATAAGTAAACATAAAACAAACAAGAAAGAAAGAAAGAAAGAAAGAACGGAAAGAAAAAAGAATGCACAGAAGAAAGAAAACAAATGAAGGCGAAGGAAGGAGTAAACAAACACATAAATGAATTAATGAACAAACACAAACAAAAACAAGCAAAAGTAAAAGGACAGAAAGAATAAAAGAGAAAGAAAAAGAAAGAAAGAAAGAAAGAAAGTTAAAAATGCAAGGAAAACAGAATGCAAAGAAGGAAGGAAAAAATTAAGGAAGGAGTAAACAAACACATGAATTAATAAATAAACAACCAAGTGAACAAAAACAGGCAAAAGTAAAAGAAGGAAAGAAAGAATGAAAGAGAGAAAAAAGAAAGAAAAAAGAAAGAAAGAAAGAAAGAAAGAAAGAAAGAAAGAAAGAAAGAAATGGAAGGAAAATTTAATACAAAGAAGGAAGGAAACAAATAAAGGAAAGCGTAAACAAACACATGAATGAATTAATGAACAAATAAGTAAACAAAAACAAGCAAAAGGAAAGAAAGAAAGACAGAAAGAAAGAAATGACAGGAAAAAATGGGATTCAATGAAGGACGGAAACAAATAAAGTTTAGAAGGAGTAAACAAACACATTAACAAATAAATGAACAAACAAGTAAACAAAAAACAAGCAAAAGAAAGAAAGAGAAATGGAAGGACAATAAAAAGGAAAAATAGAATGCAAAAGGAAGGAGTGAACAACACATGAACAAATTAAAGAACAAATAACTGAAAAACAAGCAAGCAAAAAGAAAAAAAGGCGGATAGGAGTGAACAAAAAACAAATGAACAAACACATGAACAAACAAACAAATAAGTGAATGAGCAAAATAAAAACCAAAAGAACAAAAGATGAGGAAGGAAGGAAAAAGAAAGTGAGATAGAAAAGACAGGAAGGAAAGAAAGAAAAGGAAGACAAGCATCCATGAGAGCAATTTCACAAAGCAATCCCATAAAACTTGCACTTTAATGAACCGTCGGACAGGGGACATGAGAGGGAGGGCTTTGTCTCTCTATCACACCCCCAAGAAATTAAGCCCATTACTTCTCTTATTAAAATCCCCCTGAACTTTGACCCCAGCGCCCCATTGGCTGCCTGCAGGGCCTCTGTCCTCTCAGCCAATCGATACGGCTGCCTCCCGCGGAGAAGTGGGAGTAATTGGAGAGTGTGTGTGCGCGGGCCGAACCCTGACCCCGCCTGCATTACACAGCCCATATGAAGATAGATTGCCTGATTTAGTGTAAACATATGCTGCAATTCTAGCCATCAGTGCCACTTTCTCCGTCGTAATTTGTATTGATTTTTTTCTCCCTTCCTCTCAGCCATCCACGCGTCTTTGCTGTGCCTGACGTGCGATTGCGAAAAGGGAAAGATAATGCAGTTCGCTGAAGAGGTGGCGAGAGTATGTGTGTGTGTGTGTGTGTGTGTGTGTGTGTGTGTGTGTGTTGGAGGAGACGAATAGAGGGATGTATATTTATTATTAATTTAATCATCTCCTTATTGCAGGCGCTGTGGGGCTGCACATCTCTTTTCTCTCTCTCTCGTTCTCGTTTGAAGGTTATCACACTCTCCACTGAGATCTGCTGATGCTAAATAGAAGGTTGCTTTGGAGTGTGAGGTAACAGCGAAAGATTAATATGATTTCCTCTTTCAGATGTCCAGTGGGACGGGACAACACAATGAGCCGCCATATAAGAGACAAAAAAAAGCATTTCCTCATATGCTTGCATAACTAGATCTATTACTGTCAAGATTTTGATCATCAGCACTGCAGGGTCGGGTCTAAATCGTGTCCCCCATCATCGACACACATCAGCAAAACCGTGGAGCGTTTGACCTCTGACATGCAGTTAACCTGCACGGCACACCTGCGTTTGTCCTCACATATGAGCTCGCCGGAGCACTATCTATCTAGCAAATTAGAGGTAGTGCGTGAAACTCTAAAATCAATCCCAGCATACCTCTCTGTTCTTATTACACGCTCTGCAGAAGTCAGAGGTCAAATAGGGCTGACTGGGAAACCACTCAACACGTACCAACTCATGATAGCCAGATCTAATGAGGGCAATGCTTACTAATAAAAGAAGGAGGGAAATAAAAGAGGAGAGGAAAAGATATACAACCAGAATGAGAGGAAAAGCAAAGAATGTAAATTAATAATTGGCTCCACATAAAACAAATTAAAAACTGATCTATTGTATCGTTGTTCCATCTATCATTCATTATCATTTATTTGTTTCATCCATCGGTCTATCTATCTTTGTTCGCTCATTCGATCCATCCGTCTATGGTTCGCTCATTTGATAATTCGTTAGTTTGTTCATTCATTCATTCCATCCATCTATTCATTATGCATTTGTTTGTTTGTTCATTACATTCATCCATCCATTCATCGTTTGTTTGTTCATTCATTCCATCTATCCATCATTTTTTTTTTTTCATTTGTTCCATCCATTCATCCATCCATTGTTCGTTTTTCCTTTCATTCATCCATCCATCCATTCATTATGCATTTGTTTGTTTGTTCATTACATTCATCCATACATTCATCGTTTGTTTGTTTGTTCATTCATTCCATCTATCCATTTGTTTTTTTTAATTTGTTCCATCCATTCATCCATCCATTGTTTGTTTTTCCTTTCATTTATCCATCCATCATTTGTTTGTTTGCTCATTCGTTCCATCCATCCATCCATCCATCGTTCATTTGATCCACCCATTCATCATTTGTTTGTTTGTTCGTTCCATCCATCCATCATTTGTTCATTCGTTCCACTCATCTATCCATTATTCGTTCTTTCTTTCATTCCATCCATCCATCCATCCATCCATCTTTCGTTCATTTGTTTGTTCTATCTAGCCATCCATCGTTCATACTTCTTTCCTTCCATCCATCCATCATTTGTTCATTTTTTTTGTTTGTTCCATTCATCCATCCATCCATCCATCCATCCATCCATTGTTCGTTTTTCCTTTCATTTATCCATCCATCATTTGTTTGTTTGCTCATTCGTTCCATCCATCCATCCATCCATCGTTCATTTGATCCACCCATTCATCATTTGTTTGTTTGTTCGTTCCATCCATCTATCATTTGTTCATTCGTTCCACTCATCCATCCATCATTCGTTCTTTCTTTCATTCCATCCATCCATCCATCTTTCATATATTTGTTAATTTGTTTGTTCCATCTAGCCATCTAACGTTCATACTTTCTTTCCTTCCATCCATCCACCGTTTGTTTGTTTGTTCATTAGTTTGCTCTATCCATCCATCCATCCATCCTTCTTTTGTTCATTAGTTTCACTCATCCATCCATCATCCATCCATCATTATTTCATTTGTTTGTTTGTTCCATCCATCTATCAATCTTTAAAGTTAGTTCTTTCTTTCATTCCATCCATCCATCCATCCATCGCTCGTTCATTCATTCCATCCAAACATCCATCCATCTATCATCAATCATTTGTTTGTTTTAACACATATCTATCCATCTGTCGCTCGTTCGTGCGTTCCATTCATCCATCATTCTATCTACTTACCTATCTGTCTAGAATTCATTGAATCATTCGTTCCACTCATCCAACCATCAATCCATTGTTCTTTCATTTGTTCGTTTGTTTGATCCATCCATCTATCCATCTTTAAACCTTCAATGCATTTTAAACACTTTGTCAAGCCAGATTTTAAAGTTGCTTTTATACTTAAAATGTACAGTTTTTCATTTCTTTGTATTCCGTTTAATTTTAAATCCACTTCCTTACATTCAAATTGCAGAGCTGTTTCTGTAAGTCAAATTCTAAAATGTAATTAAAATTTAAAAACTACTCTGAGTTCAAATTCAATTCCAATTTAGGAGTGTTACCAGAACCTAAAAACTATTGTGAATGGCACACAACCCTGCTCCACAAGCCATCACAGCCCCTAATTTCCCAGCCCAGCCCCAATAACTTGTCTCCCGCCAACTGTATATACGTTCAGTCTACACTTGTTTACATCCATGCTCTCCGATGGGCTTACATCTATTTACCCTCCTCTGTTTTTCTATTTACATTCTCTTGTTCCCACTTTCCAACAGGCCCCCCGGCTGATCATGTTTCCCCTCTCCCTGATGGCGTCTGTCTTTACAACACAGGGCTTTTTAGGTGCCATATCCATTCCCGTTCTCTCCTCCTTAGCCCCTGTGATGCAGCCATCGTAAGCGTAGTCATGCCCCCCTAGGCCACAATCGCAACTGTGTCAGCGCCATTCAGAGAGAGGCTATTTCAGTGGTCTCCCTCTAACGCAGACTGAACGATTTCAGATGGAGCCCTCGGCCCATCTAAAACACTTGATCAAGCCCTGCTCTGTCCGTGGGAGGCGCATTGATGGAATGGGGAATTTGATGCGGCTTCGGATTCCGACGCAACACGCCTCAATTTCTCATTTTCATGTGCTACATGATTGATATGGGAGAGAATGGCTCCGAGCGGCTCTTTCACCTGCAGATGGGTATCTCGCACTTAGATTGCCCCCGCTACTCTTTAGGGGGAAGACATTTACAGACGCGCGACGGGGCGACGTGAGAGGAAGCGATTTGTTTTCTCGTTCTAGTCTGTCGCCGCGAGGTGGCCGATCTGGCTTGTTGACAAACGTCTGAAGACCCCCTGTTGCGTGCCATCGATTTCCCATCCATCTCCTCTTTGTCCTCACGTCAAAAAGGTCGCGCCACGTGGAAACGCATTGCTACGCAACTGACGGAAAAATCCGAATGCGCTTCTTCGCACCGCTCTGAAGGAATAAAACAAGAAGTGAGATTCAAAGTGCAAGTTCTGATCAATCATTACGGCCCGCTCCCCCATCCCTAACCCCTGCAACCCCCAAACACTCCTACCTCCTCCTCCCTGGATCGATCCTCATAGAAATTTCATGAACTTTAAACTGTGATTGACAGTAGAGGCAGGGCGCGCAGCCTGCTTTAAAGTGGAGAGCCACCAGGGAAGATGAAGAGAAACCCACCCCAGCCTCTTCAAACACGCAGACAACACAGACTCGCTCGCACTAAAAAACCACACACTTTTAATTACGGCTCGAACGGGCTTTGCTGTTATGGCAGCAATTAGGAAAGCTGAGCTAACCTCGGTTTACCCCTGTGTGACACCGCACTATGAAACACTGTCTGGCTTTTTAGGGACAGATGATAATCAACAAATGATTTTCGCTTTTGGTCAGATGATATATTAAGAGCGAGATGTTCGGAAAGCGTTTGTGCTATATCACTTCTTACCCATGTGTGAGACGGGAAATAAGATCAGTGGAATAAAAGAGCAGGAGGTTGAGTATTTGATGAGCCGCGCAGTGCTTTTCTCCACCAGGGGAATGTGTTGTTCCTCTACAGAGCCGAGATTCATATTACTATCAAAGGAGACACTTTTCTCTTAAAGAGGAGACCTGTGGAACCAATGTTGGATAATTAGTCGTTTCATGGGGGGACACTTTAGGCTGTGACTCCAAAATAATAACAGGCTCCTCAGGTGGGGGAAGTATGGCTTTGAGGCACACTTCCTTGACGTGTCACTCAACTTAATCAAGGCACTACAGAGGCAATTACCCAGCAGATGATTAACATATCTAGCCGGTAAGGCAAACGGATGCGAGGGGTAATCAGCATGGCTGCGTCACTGCTCGGTCTCCGAGGAGAGAGAGGAGGAGTAACGGAAGGAGCTTGGCGTGTTAATGTCACTTCCACTTCAGTCTTTCCACACTGGAAATATTCGCTACATTCGAGTTACAGCACACATTTCAATATATCAGAGAGTTGTGCTGTGTAGTTATTACAGGGCTGGGAATCGCCAACTGCCTCACGATATGATATACTGGAATACGTACATCATGATTCAATAAATCAAGGCCTCACAGACAGATGAACCAACATTTTGGCAACAAAAAATAACAAATTTCGACCAAAATAAAAAAATTGGAAAATTCGATCTGAAACTGTTACTCTAAATTCAGAGAAGAAATTTTAGATGAATTATCCAGTATTTTAAATGATTATTTATTTATTATTTATTTACATTTGTTTAAATAATTCAATACAGTTTTAAAATTATTATCAAAACTTCTAATTTAAAATAGTTTCTTATGGTGCATAGCCAAGAAATATTGACACAAAGTTTTAAAGTATCATACTGAGATATATTTTGCATACACAACCAAAATAAAAAAATATAACTATAAAAAATAAAATAATTAATAATAGAAATTTAAGTTTTAAAATAAAATAAGCAAAATAATACATAAAGTGTGATAATACTATTATATATTGAAATAAAAAATGAATATTAAATAAAAATACAATTATTATATAATGCACTTTTTTTTAATGTGCTGGGTAAATAAGATATAGATTAACATAAATAAATATAAATATGAATGTCTAAATAAAAATAAAAGTTTGCCGATTTTAGATTTAAAAATGTTAAAAATTCATATAAAAAAGAAAAAGAAAGAAAGAAAATGTAAATATTAGCATTGTATTTTTAAGTGTAATATAAAATAATTGTATTTTTATTTAATTGTATTTTTTCCCTTAAAATATAATAATATTTTCACACTTTATTTACTGTTTTGCTTATTTTGTTTAAAAAAAAAACCCACCAAATGTGCAATAATACTATTATTACTATTATTAATTATTTTATTTTTTTAATAGTTATATTTAATGGTTCACGCTATGTGCAGTGTGAGGACCAAACCAATTCTCCACCAAATATGCAGTCAAACCAAAGATTATTCAGACACCAGATATAATTTTTGATATTTTTTTACTAGTGGGTGCAGGACATTATAGTTCATTTATGTAAGTGAGGATAGCAAAATAAAGCAAACTGTGACATATTATACCCAAAAATTCTTCATACAGTGGACTACCAGTAAAAAAGGGACCAAAAATATGATTTGACACTTTGACCTGGCCATGTTTTGTTACATATCTTTCTATCAAAGTTATCTGACATTATCAAGATAAATTTGTTCTGATACAGTTTAACTCTTGAGTTATTGTCAGAATTTATTACCATTTTCTAAACTATAGCAAATTAAACTGTGACAATGTGAGAAATGTTGAAGGTGTCTGAATGTAACCTTTGAAATCTGACATTATATAGTTACCGCATCCAAGCAGACGGGTTATGGATTCCACTAAAAGGCTGTACTTCAGCTACCGTGAAAGCATCTCACCAATATACGCCACAGTCAGGATACTGCTGACAGACCACCTCCTAGTGCGAGACTCTCGAACACATCGGCGTCCAAGCTGTGAAACAACTGAACGAAATGATGACATCATGCCGGGTCCTGTTCTACGTGCTCGGCGGCCCCGCAGAGCTCATCCAGTGGAACGTTCCGCTAATGTGTTCCATCTGCCCGTGCCGAGGATGAAAAGGTAACAAAGTGGCCCATTGTTCCACGGCCTGGGCAACAAGTGCACTGCTCCTGGTCCCTCTCCGAGCTCCGACTATGGGAACGGTCTTTGAGAAACATCAGCCGCCGCGTCCACAGAGCCTGTGCCATTAAGCTTTAGTGCCAGTTTTAAAGAGCTTATGTAGCGGATGGCGCCAGAACCTCTGGCTGATGTGAGAACACAGCGAGCAGGTTCCAAGACCAGCACGTGATTTTTAAGTTGCATACCAGCTGGATTTTCCAATCAACTCCCCGGGCCTCAGGCTGCAGCAATTACATAGCTAGATTGAGAAAATCTTTGTTGTATGGCTTTGACATCCAATCCCACCCCTCACAATGATTCCCAACATCTGTTCCAGTTCTACGTACTAAGTCTCTTAGTCCCCTCCTCACATTGGTCCAAACCTAAAAATATTCTGAATGTTTTAACTGTTTTTGTCTGTAAATGGAAATCAGTGGGGTCCAAAACAAGGGTGTGTTCACACTTGTCAAGTTTGGTTTGATTAAAACGAACTCTGGTGCGATCGCTCTGTTAGTGCGGTTCGTTTGAGTAAGTGTGAACGCGGATCGAGACCACTAAAAAGATCTGTCTCTGTCCACATCCAAACGAACTCTGGTGCGGTTCGAATGAAATATGAACGCAACAAGGACCAAATACTTCTAAACGAACCAAAAACAGGAATGACAAGATGCGATGCTATGTGACATGATTTCACAAAGGGAACAAATGGTGTATCCAAAACAAAATGAGCAGAAGGCAAATCTGGAGCAACAAGGAGGTAAAGTGCCTTTTATGAGCTCTTTGTGGTGAAAATTAAGCACCGCTTTAAGTCGAATGCGCATTTTCCTTTTGGTTGGAGTGTTGCGTGATCGCGAACATATCACTATGCCTTTAGGTTCAGTATCTTTAGGTTCGCTGTTAAAAATGCCAGTGTGAACGCTAATGGACCAGGACCAAATGTATCATTTTCCTTTTTGGTCCGGACCAAATGAACCAAACGAACTGAACTACAAGTGTGAACACATCCTAAGATGAAAGGACATTGCACACTGAGTCTGAAATTTTTGTTTTGATACATTTACGGTAGGAAATTTTCAAAATATCCCAATGGAACATGATCTTTACTTAGTATCCTAATGATTTTTGGCATGAAAGAAAGATTGATAATTTGGACCCATACAATAGCCGCTTTTCCACTATCGGGCCGAACCGTTCTTAGAACGGTTGGGTACGGTTCCAGTTGTGTTTCCACCTGAGCCTGGTACGGCACGGCACGATTACAAACCGTTCTCGGCCCGGAATTCTCGGCACGGTTAGACAACCGTGCTGAGCCGGGCTGGCAAAATGTGTGAGCATTGACGTCGCCACGCTGTTGCCTGGCTACCAGTTTCTCTATGGCTAAGCGGGTGCGCAGTAAACAGATACGGTAAATATAAATACAAATGGCTGAGACACTTTGGTCTGTGGATGAAACATTTGCTCTAATATTGATATTTGGGCAGAAAGAAAAATTAAACAACAGCTGAAGGGTGCAAAGAGAAACAAAAGTTTTTTTTTTTTAATTATAGCGCAGTGTCTTGCAGAGAAGGGCATTGAGAAAAGTTCAAAACAGTGCCGAGAAAAAAGAAAAAAAAAACTCAAACATACATATCGCGTCCAAAAGGACAATAATAGTAGAAGCGGGGCTGCCTACTTTTTTGCGTTACCAAAGCAACGACTGACGCATTTGTATTTACATTCCAAAGAGTTCCGTTATCTGCACCACAGTGGAAAATCAAACCGTCTCCGTGCTGACTGGCCCGGATCGGCACGGAACAGAACGGTTACGCATTGAGAACGGTTCGGCCCGATAGTGGAAAAGCGGCTAATGTATTGTTAGCTATTGCTACAAATATACCTATGCTACTTAAGACGGTTTTTTTTTGGTCCAGGGTCACATAAATAAATACAGGGATGAACCAGAATTTTGAACACTGAAAATGACACAAAATAACATTTTTGGTTTTCAACCGAAAAAGAAAAAGTCGACAAAAAAAATGTAAAATTTTAATCAGAAACTGTTGCCCAAGACATCGAAATAATTAAAAGAATAATTTTATACGCTAAAAATGTTAACACTACCTAATTTATCATCAGTTATATAGTAATATTTTAAAAATAATTAGAAAATATAATTAAATCATTTAAAATATATTAAAGTTGACTAATTTAATTTAAAATAATCATTTTCAGTTTCTATTTCAGCCAAGAATTCTTGAGTATTGAATTCTATTACTATACAACAAACGCAATATAATTTAAAGCTAACTCTAAAAAGTTTTACAGTACATCCGCTTCTGACAGTTGTATAATGTATATACTTGTGCACTTAGAGCCAAAAACAAATACACCCTACCTTCCTAACCCTTTGGGACTACACCAGCCTACTCTAGATTCACAAAACAACCCCTTTTCTACAATTCATGCTTAAACAAACCAAAATCAGGTACCGGGAAGGGGTCGAGCAGGTGGTCAGAGAGGAAGCACACCCTGCCCCTGCCCATTTTGTAACCCAGCACCCTATTTAAGTGACCCAGAGTCTTTTAAACAAAAGGTCTCACCCAGCAAAGATGCTACAGCTCTTGTTTGCAATGCCAAAGGCTGTCAGCCTGAAAGGCATCAGGCATGTTCTGACAGGCACATTGGTGCCCAGGAGAACAGCGCTCTTCATATTAACAGTCCCGCACCTCCAGTATCCTCTCAGCCTCTGTTTCTAGGATATTGTGCAATTGCTTGGAATGCATGCAGCACCGCTAAGGGAATATAAGCCCTCCCCTTTCAGGAAGTGCAGAGGATGTTTCAGATACAAGTTTTATTTCTGCTGGATCTTCTTGACTGAGGCAATCAAATAAAATGCTATACCCAAAAGGCCAAGTCAAATGCTGACTTTTTGATGCCCCAAATACAGCTCGAACGCTGGCAAAGCAGAGCTGTATCGCACTGAATGTATTACGTCTGGTCACATGTATTATTATTATGATTATAATGACAGAGGCAGTAAGTTACAGGCGATTGGGAGGGTTGTGTTAGCGTAGGCTGGATCCATGCCGCCAGTCTCAGAGCTTGTAATGTATAGATCAATGTGGCCGTAGGGGAAAGAGGATCAATGGCTGTTGAGTTATTGCAGTATTTGGCTACTGATTTTAGAGAGCTGTGTTTTCCCAGGAAAGTCAATACCCTTAGGCTCTTCACACTCATCTCGCCCTCCTTCCTCTAACCCAACACCTGGGGAGTCTTAACCCCCTGAGAGACAGACAGAGAGAAAGAGAGAGAGACACGAGCTGGTGGACTGAAGGACTTAATGATGCATGCAGGCAGAAAGAAGAACTAACAGAATAAGAGTGAAGATCTCTCCGAAGGGAGAGCGCCAGAGAACAGAGTAAATGTGAGAAAGCAACAGAGCCGTAATAGTTATCAGGTACCAGCTGCAACACTGAAAGTGAAAATGGACTTAACATTCTGCTAATCTAACAAGATGTCCTAACTAGCCCATGCCACACGTGAAATGCTTTCGGGGAATTTGGACGGAGCCAGGGTTTGACGTTTCCCTGTAGTGCTAGGAATGATAAAGCCACAGCCCAGCAGGTGCAGAGCAGACTTGTGTGATATTCAGAAGTGAACAGAGAAAGCCTTTTAATTTACAATTCAGTAACAGAATTTTAATTGAATTTGAACTGAGGGAGCAAACAGAGTGCAGACTGAATTTTAAATTAAGGAAATACAACTGATATGAACAGAATTTATATGTACAACAATTAGCATATTTTTAAATCACAAAATATATAAATATATAATATAAAAATATATGCCTTTATATATCAAATTATAGCTGTACATTATTTTAATGTTAATATATATATTTTTTATTTTATTTTAATAGAATTAATATATAACTAATATTACATACTTAATTTCTTTTTTTCATTAAAAAAAAACATTTTTGAAATTAAAATTGTATGGACTTCTTTGAATTTCTATGAATTGGAATTTAAATTCCTTTTCCTGCCTTTTTATAGCTGTGCATTATTTTAATGTTAATATATATATTTTTAAATATAATTAATATCTAACTAACATTACATATTTAATTTCTTTTATTCGTTAAAAAATTACATTTATGACATTGAAATAGGATTTCTTTCAATTTCTATGAATTGCAAAGTAAATTACTTGTCCTGTCATTCTAATTCAAATTCCAATAAATCTAACTTCAAAAACCACAAAACATAAATATATACTTTAAAAATATATGCCTTTATATATGAAATTATAGCTGTACATTATGTATTTTATTTTAATATAATTTTAAAAAGTCTAAAAAAATTGGAATTTAATTTTTGACATTAAAACTGTACGGATTTCTTTGAATTTCTATGAACTGAAAAAGTAAATTCCTTTTCAAATTTTTCATTTTAATTCCAATTCCAATATTACATGATCAATTTAATTAAAAATTCCATATAATATAGAATATAAGCATACATAATGTACAGCTGTTACATATGAAATTATTAAAAATAGCTGTACCTTAATTATTACTATTTTTTATATAATTAATATATAATATTACATTTAATATATTTTTTTTTATTAAAACATTTATTATTATTAAAATTGTACGGATTTCTTTGAATTTCTATGAACCGGAAAGTAAATTCTTTTTCTTGACATTCCAATTCAAATTCCATGCAACAAAAACTGAAAAATTTGAATGAATTGATTTCCGCCGTGGTGGAATATCTCTGTAACAGCCCTAGATGCCTCAATCTGAAGACTGTGAGATCACTTCCTGTGATGGCAGTGTTAACAGCAGTGATATCGGTGAAGACATGCTTTGAACACTGCTGCTCTGGCTTTCCACTCCAGCAAAGATAAGGCAGCGAACCTGTAATCAGCAGAATGGGCACACTGACCGTCTTTGATGCATTTCTGGGGTCCATTACTGCTAATGAAAGGCAGATAAAAGGAATATGATAAAAATAATTTGTGTCTGCACAGAAATGCCAGTTTCCTTCGCCAATGTATGTATCCCCCCTCCCATTCCCTACGGCCCGAACGCTTAATTTCTGATGACCTAAATGTATCTCTTTCAAAATATTCAAACTGGCTTGCGTTCATCTGGAAGTGTCTGACGATAAGAAGTGAGCTTCTTTTCTTTTTTTTTTTCTTTCTCAGAGCTGGAATGCAGTGTAAAGTTGAGCTCACTGGGGCTTATGGGAAGTCTCTAGTGGGAAAGACATCACTGAGGTTAGATGCACTCTCATTCCTCTTCAATTATACACAATCTGCCTATTTAGTATTTAAAAGCCCGCTTCATTTCACATTCATGAATATCACACATCTCTGGCACAGTAAATAAGTTGCTGGATGTACGTCAGTGAATCCACAAACTAAAATATGAATGTGTGAATCTAATTTGCAACGTACAATGAAAAGGATTTTCAGAAACAGAAAGATCAGGCGCACAGCCTCCAATATATTTTATAAAATATAAACACGTCCTCTATCTTCTATGACCTTACGTTCTGATTCAGAGATATTCGACAGGTCCTGTTTCATTCATCCTTACAATTTGCAACACGTTTCCTTCACGCAGAGAATTTTCTTTTGAACTTTAAGAAAAATTCAAGCTATTCACAATGCGGGATTCATAAAAGCGTCGCGGCGTACAGCTGTCAGTCAAATCATCTCGTCGGTCCGAGCAGACATTAGCATTGCAAAGAAACGGTCGAAGGTAAGACAGGGCCGTCCTCTCCATTGTAAAGTTGTCTCTTTTTGCTGCTTACACGGCAAATGCATCTGAATGAGAGCTGCTTTGAACAAAGAACGTGGGAAATACACTGAGATAAAGCTGATGTATAACAGAAAGCCTGAACACAGGCCTCTTTTTCCTTTTCTTTTATGTCCGTCGCTGTGACATTTTCTTATCACGCCAAACGGTCCTAGATCTGACCTTTCGCCTACTTTGACTGGCATCTGGATTATTCCGATGGAATAATCGGTGTATAAAAGGATCGATTTGACTAAATGATACTCGTTCCTGCCCGTCGGACACAAGAGAGCGGACTTTACGGACTGCAAATAATACAAGCCCCAATATTTTAGCCTAACAAAGGCGGGTGCTTGATAAAACGTACAAAGAAGACAAGCAAAGATGGACCTCTGAGAAAGATGACAGAAATGTATTCTGATGCTGGAGATGGTGGCAAGGGCTCCAGGCAGTTGCAGAGTGTTGTGTACCTGTGTAGACGAAGCGTCCCGGAGCTCCTTTGCAGAACTGCTTGGACTTGTAGGAGAGTGTGACCTCCACGACCCCGGGGATGTGTCTGGGGGGCGTCTGCACCCGGATTGCGTGAGGTGTGATGAGCTAGAAGCCATCAGAGCACACGTTCAGTGGTCAGCACTCAATACACAAGCACTGTCTCCAATGTAAACACAGTTAATGCTGGAGCTAAAGAGTGGTTCATTACTCAAAGGACACTGTTATAGATTTTAAAACATATAGTGGAAAAGGATCTGTTTTGGAGTAGTGTCTTGTTTGTCTCTAAAACTGTCTGTGTTTTGGTGACATTGAACATGAATGTATAAAGCTTTCAAGTTATTTATAAAAAAATGTAGATTTATTGAAATTATAGAGATGGGACTGTATTTTTAAGAAATATTAGAAAGAAAATATTACAATAATAAATAAAATAAAATATTTTGATATTTAGATTTTATTAGTAAAATAGTTTGTCTCTTTTAAAGTACAATACAACACAATGAAATATATATATTTTTATTTTATTAGTAAAATAATTTGTTTATTTTAAAAATAAAATAAAATAAAATAAAATAAAAGGTTAGTAAAGTAAAAAGTTTTTAAAAATTTAATAAAAATAAATATTTTAAACATAATAAATATTTAGACAATAATTATTTCAATATTACAAATTTCATTTGTATTAGTAATATAATTTGGCTCTTTAATATAAAATATAATAATACATTTAAAATAAAATATAATAATATAATATAACTAAAATAAATAATATAACAATATAAATAAAAATTAAATAAAAACCTACTTCACTCCAAACTAGCATTGTGCCGAAGACCACTTGTAATCCGTCAAAGAAGTTGTCCCCAATGATGATGACGGTGGCCCCCCCTGTCGTCCATCCTTCACTGGGACTGATGGCCTTAATGCATGGAGTGGCTGCTTCGGAAAACAAGATCACAACACAAGCACTGAGTTAGATCGGGTCAGTGTCAACGTCCACGCAACTTTTGGGAAACGCTATCATTAAACTAATTGCCATTTACCAGTGTTTTACTCTACTCTCCACATACCCCAAATGCAAATGAAAAAAACCTGAAAAACAGGAAGTCTGACGACTGTAAAAGCTCATTTGATTTTTTTTTCTTTGGTGTCTGTGCATCACTCAGCTCAATAAAACCATTAAGTTTTTTTTTTGGTCTTTTATCGTAAATCCGTCTTTGAGCAGGCAGTATGGAGACAGACAGGCTGACTGAACAACTGGCCCAGTCTCCACTGGCTATGGATGGGAATTGATTGGTCGCAGCTTGGTGAGCTAACAGGCAAACCGAGGGGCTCTTGGTGCAACTTCAGACCACATTACTGCACATAGTGCTATTCACCAGCGGCCACTTTCCTCAGCATCAACATGGGAATGCAAAGTTCCCAAACTTTTGACTTGAAATCACTTCTGATTGCTTGTGAATGCTCTCTTTGTTGCGCAAGTGAACATCTCTGGGAATTTTGATACCTGTGAAATGAATAGATGAAAGTAAACAATCGTTGGGAGTGATTTGCATTCACCTGTTGGGGTGTAAAGGAACAGCTGTTCGCTTTTACAATATCTGCATAGGTATTCTAGTGTGTTCAAGATGAAAGCCTGCCCATCTCCCATCAGTGACTTCCTCTTCATGTTTTGCTCTTTGGAGAATTACAGAAGAGTCTTACTAAAAGTAGAGCAGCGACTTTCCTTTTCCTCGATTGGGACGCAGGAGTGCCGGTGATTCTGCAGTGACGGTTTTCACACCAAACAGTCACAAAGCTAATTGTGCAATTTCCCACATACAGGAGTTGTTCTGAGTTCAGCTGGGAGGTGATGTTCAAGCAAACTTTCATCATTTCATATCAAAGCGACATTACCCAGTGCATCCCCAATCAGTCAGATGCGAGGTTACCTGTACTCTGAGAACTAGGTGAAGAAGTAGAAAGTAGCACTAACAAGTATAACGTTTTACTTCATTATAACAAATGCAGTTTGAGAATAGTTTGAATACTCCTGGCGTACTAAACGCGCAACGAAGACTGACACGGAAAAGAAGAAATTGTTAAAGTCGTTATTTTTGTTTTCTTTGTGGACACAAAGTACTATCATAGCTTCATAAAATAAAGGTTGAACCACCAATGTCACACTGATGCAGTTTAAATGCAGCTTCAAAGGCCTCACAGGCAGAGGAAGAAAGGTCTTGTCTAGCGAAACGATCAGTTATTTTCTAAAAAAAAATGACAATTTATATACCTTTCTAACTTCAAATGCTCTTGTCTAGATCTGTGTGTACTCTGTATATTCCGGTTCAAGACAGTTAGGGTAGGTTGAAAAACTCCCACCTCTTTTTTTCCTCCAACTTCAAAATCGTCCTACATCGCTGCAGAAGTACCGACCAAGTGTTTACAAAGTGAACATGCAAAGAAGGCCAAATGTCCTTTACAAAAACGCATTTTTTTTTAGATAATAACCGATCATTTAGCTATTTCTTATTTCCTTACTACCTTTCTGGGCCTTGAAGGTGGTAGGCCTTGAACCGCAAGAACAGAGTGCATTATTAAAGGCCACATCAGTAGTTGCGGTCTATACAGGGTCAGAAAGCTCTCAGATTTCATCAAAAACATCTTAATATGTGTTCTGAAGATGGACGAAAGCCTACAGGTTTTGAACGATATGAGGGTGAGTAATAAAGACAGAATTTTCTTTTTGGGTGGAGCAAAATGTGCGTAATTTTGCTGAAATTCACGTCTTACCTTCAGAAGGGTCCAGGCGTCTCGCCCTCCGCCCATGTTTGGAGTTGTTGTGGACGAACATGTTATCTGACACGGCCAGAACATGGCCGTCCACGTTCACTGTGGTGGACACCACCACCTACGGAGACAAAAAACATGTTCACGCTCTGTTTGTGTGCATGTAAAACCACATTTTTGTCTGTTCCAGTGCATCCTCACCTGAAATCGCCTCATGTCTCTGGGATTCCCTGCATTTTTCAAACAGTTCTGATTACACTTGAGAAAGAATTTCAGGAAGAATCTGTAAAAGACAGACGGAAAGATTTTTGAGTGACTCGAACACAACCAAAACAGCATCCATAGTGTATAAACAGCTGCCAATGAGCGATTTAGCCCACTTTCTGTTTCAAAGCCGGCTCAGAGAAGACACTCTGCGTAGACGTATGATATGCAATTAGAGTTGAGGTTTGATTTTTCCACCTTTTTATCGAAAACCAACTCTAGCTTTGTTGATTTACTCGTATTTTTACCTCAGCCTGGCGCTATTGATCGGGAATGGATATCAATGAAGATGAGCCGTAATAGCCTCCGCTGCTGGAGGTGGGCTACAGTACGAAATGGATTGCAGTCTTAATGCATTTCCCCTGGCTGGTAATCTCTATGCATTCATCTCCAGGACCATAAGCCCCACTATTTTGATGGAGTGCTTTCCTTTTAATTGCCACATTATCACAATAATAATCCGGGCAGTTAACAACCAGCAAGGTCGCAGACAGCCATGTCACATTAACCACAGGATAACCTCCGCCGCTGCCGCCCCACGGAGCGCGCGGAGAGAAGGATGCTGGGAGAAAAAGTGGCGAGAGAAGCCCCGTCTGCTATATAAATGGCTGGCATCTGCAGACGCCATTGATTTCTCCCTAATAAGACAGTAACAATATCTTTAAAAACACACGGTGCTAACTCAAGCGATTTTTTAGAACCTCACTTTACCGCATGACATAATCACCATATATACTTTAACCCCATCAGCGCTCTTACAGAGAGAGAGATAGGAAAGAGAGAAATCCGGCGAGAAAGGCGGAGAGAAAGGGAGAAAGCCTGCTCTCTTTAGCTAGTATCGACTGATACTTGATCTGGGTTGCTCTGTTGGCTGCTAATGCCCTTTATGGCCATGGAATACAATAATATGGGGAACCCATCCCTGAGCTCCATTCATATGATATTGGAGTCCTTGGAAGGAGAGATATGGATCAATAAGGATTGAATTAAAACACAGCAGGAGACAAGGGCTGTAAGTGAAGCTCTTCTCAGATATTAGAGGAGCACTGTGTTTATACACCGCCCCAGTCACCATCTGAAAGTAGAGAATCCTGCCTGAATCGTGGGCTGAAACCCGTCCCGCTTTGGCGGTTCTGAAACAGAGTCGCGAAACACAGAGAAGAGAGAGCAAGAGAGTGAGAGAGAGATGAGGGCGTGGAGGGGGAGAGAGAAGCACGTGACGGCAGAGAGTCTCCTAGGTCTAGACTTCTCCATCTGCCACTGGGCAGGAGTTGACAGGGAATGTGAGATTCCAGGTCTCATTCTGGAAAAGCGGCAGCACTTCAAAGCGGGTCGGCTCCCTTCGGATCGGGGCAGGACTAGCCCAGTGTTTGGAAGTGTGCGGGATGAGGGGGGAAGAGCTGCTTTTAGATGACAAGGCTCGGGGTGTAATGGAGATCTCAGACAGGAAAACGGGGGCGAGTGGAAAGACACGAGCAGGGCAGGTTCTGAAAGAGTCCAGTGTAACCGGGAGACTTTAAAGGAACATTTTGGGTTAAATGCAATTTGAGATCAACAGCAAGTCTGACCTGCTGTTCATAAACACAGAAAATATTTAACAGAAATGCAAGTTTAAGGGAGCCAGTTTTTCCTATGTTCAACCTATTTATGGTGCAATTCTCAAATATGTGACCCTGGACCACAAAACCAGTCATAAGTAGCATGGGTATATTTGTAGCAACCGCCAACAATACATGGTACGGGTCAAAATTATCGATTTTTCTTTTATACCAAACATCATTAAGATATTAAGTAAAGATCATGTTCCATGAAGATATTTTGTAAATTTCCTACTGTAAAAATATCAAAAAATAATTTTTCATTAGTAATGTGCATTGCTAAGAACTTAATTTGGACAACATTAAAGGCGATTTTATCAATATTTTAACGTTCAGATTCCAGTTTTTCAAATAATTCAAATATCTTAACAAACCATACAGATGATGTATAAATCTCAGTTTAAAAGAATTGACCCTTATGACTGGTTTTGTGGTCCAGGGTCACATATATTATATTGCAACCGTTAACATTAACATTTTAGCCATCATTCAATTAAAAATTATGAATATTACATTTACATATATAAAAAAAAATCTATAATATTAACATATAAAACAATTCTTTGTATATAAAATTTATTTATATGTATGTCTATGTATATTTATAATTACATTTCAGAAATTGTAGAATATATATAATGCATATTTATCATTATAGCGGCCATCAAACTACTAAAATAATAATAATAATAATAAATAATTAAAAATATTTTCCTCGCTAATTAACACTGAATGACCAAAAAAGAAAAAAAAGAATCCTATATACAATAATTGTATCATATCATTGTCACTTTCAGAGCGTTTTCATTTCCAAGCGTGGATACATGTCATCCTGAAGTCCCCTCGAGGCCTTAGCATTGACTGATATTGTACCTGTGATACAAAGACCCCAGTATGAAATGGACAGACGGCTATAGGAAAAGACAGAATGACAGAAGCCGGCGAAATTGAGGTGTGGACAGAGAAAGACAGAGAAGGGAAAGACTAACTCTCACGCTGAACCTCTCCCTCCCCATCTAAAACTTATTAAAACAACATAAATAATTAATGACCTTCTAGAGCCAGGGCTCGGTTATTAGTCTCAGCGTTTCTATTTCTCCATCCTTCTCTCTGTCTCTCTTTCTGTCTTTTTGCTGTCTCTCTCTCTTTCTGCTCTTAAAAAAGTGGGTAAAGATAATGAGGGAGTTGGCGTCTCTGTTGTAAGCCGTCACCTCATTACGCTGGCCCGCAATCAATTACAGGGGGATGTGTGGCCCTGTCAGTCCCTAATGTGCCTCCAACTCCGAGTCAGGAATTACTGCTGGTCTACGGCACCCTCTCCACTTCTCTCTCTGTCTCCAACTCAAGGGACTGGCGAGGATGGGGCTCTGGGGCCGAAAAAGAGACCAGAAGGGCTGGTCGAGTAGGTATCAGGCTGGGAAGGCCAGGGTCTCTCACTTGTAGCTCTGAGAAAAGCGGGAGCCTCTCATCTAGACCTGACCTTCACACCTGACCATCTACAAGTCTTCAATATATGCAAAAATGAGTTTTTATGGTTGATGCTAGTGAACAAATGGTATTTTTGCTATGTTTTAGTCCCTCTAATGAAGAAAACCTGAGTAATTGTGGATAAAAAGAACAAAGTGTCAAATCTAGGTAAAATAATGTGACAAAAAAGAGATTACCATTCAATATTCCAACCTGATCTCAAGACGAAAACGTGCCTGTGGGAAACTTTTTCGCAAGACGTAGCACCATGTATGTTTCGTACTAAAAGTACAGAAACAGATGAACGTACATGTGGTACGTTTTATGTGAAGTTGGTTTTGTACGTTTGACCGCAGTTCTGACTTGAAATGTCCGTTGAGTGGAGCTATAACTGCCCATAATGCTCTGTGACGTTTTAAAATAACATCTTGATCTTTCGTCTTTCAACTCTTTCATCGCAAGTCGTGTTTTTCACGAAATTCGTACCCAAGGATTCCGCATCCTAAGTCCAATTCCATGCCAGCTGAGCTACGGAGCAAGCATGTTATGTCTGGAAAGCAAGTTTTAAAGGAGAAGTTCACTTCCAGAATAAAAATGTACAGATAATGTACTCACCCCCTTGTCATCCAAGATGTTTATGTCTTTCTTTCTTCAGTTGTACAGAAATTATGTTTTTTGAGGAAAACATTTCAGGATTTCTCTCCATTTAATGATCTTCTGTGGTGCCCCAGAGTTTGAACTTCCAAAATGCAGTTTAAAAACGGCTTCAAATCCCAGCCAAGGAAGAAGGGTCTTATCTAGCGAAACAATAGTTTTTAGTTTTTTTCTATTACAATTTATATACTTTTTAACCTCAAACTCGTCTTGTCTTGCTATGCCTGAACTGTTTTTTTCCGATTCAAGACAGTATCAGTACTTCAAAATCATCCTACATCGCTGTTTTACCTTTTTTGTTAAGGGTGTTTGATCTTTTTTGCATGTTCACTTTGCAAACACTGGGTCGGTGCTTCTACAGCGATGTAGAATGATTCTGAAATTATTTTTGAAGTTAAGGGAGAAAATGAGATGGGAGCTTTTCGACATACGCTGTCTTAAACCAGAAAAAACTGAATTCAGAGCAAGATAAGACCAGCGTTTGAGGTTAAAAAGTATATAAACTATAACTTTAAAAAAAATTGCTGATCATTTTGCTAGATAAGACCCTTTTTCCTCAGCTGGGATTGTTTACAACCACATTTGGGATCGTTTGAAGCCGCATTTTGAAAGTTCAAACTGGGGGCACCATAGAAGTCCACTAGATGAAATAGAAAAATCCTGAAATGTTTTCTTCAAAAAAAAACAATTTCTTTACAAGGTAAAAAAGACATGAACATCTTGGATGACAAGGGGGTCAGGTGTTCCAGTGAAAAAAGAAAGTCAAAGAAGTTTGAAATGACAAGGGGATAAGTAAATGTTTTGGAGGTGAACTAACCCCTTAACAAGCTTTTTCTCAACACAGAAAAATATTTAGCATAGGACTTACTTTGAAACAATTTTCACCTAGAAATTGGTAGTAACTTTCACAAACAATTACAAAGATGTAATTAGTAACACATTGAATTAAACTTAAAATTCTAAAGTAGAAAAACAGAAATTGTTTTTCTTGTAAAACATACTTTAAATGACTTCAAAAAAAAATTTCAGTGCAGACACACTTTCCAAGAGTATATGACTATAAATACAGCTCAGAATACAGCTTGTTGAAACACATACATGCACACACAGAAAAGTCCTCACGTGATGTGTGAAAAAGAGCATCTCTGTCTGCTCACCCATCATCTCACACACACATACGCACACATCCCTGGAGTCTCTCACTTATTACGTTAGGCAAGAAGAAGAAGAAAAAAAAAATCAATATTTCAGCAGAGGTATTTTTAAAAGCTGCCATGGCTCCAATTCTCGGCCACCGTTTGCTGCGAGCGCTCGTTGCTTTCTATGAAAAGATGCTCTTTCTTTGGGACACTTAAGGCGGCGGCGATCGCTCTCGTAGGCTCCTGCATTAGATTAGCATGCTGCTTTTTGTCCCATTCACAATATACGGGTTCTCTCAACAGGCTGACTGATATCTACAGTATTTAACTCTCTGTATTGGTAAAAGGAAGAATCAAAGCACAACCGTTTGACTGCGCTTGCTCTTTGTAACCCTCTGAATGGCCTGGTTGTAGCTAACGGCGTGAGTAATTATTTTAAAGCCGTGTAATACAATTCCTGGCAATAATTTAGCGCTGTCCAAGAATTTATTTAGCATAATAGCAAAGAGAACCTTCCGGAAGCGAATCAGAGGTTATAATATAATTTTACAGACTACTGAATTCAGAATCATTTTAGTTAATGAGAACAGGATTATATTAACAATAAAGGTGTATGAAAAAGGCAAGGTGTGGACATGTGCGTAAGAGAGAGTGAGAGAGAGAGAGAGAGAGAGAGAGAGAGAGAGAGAGAGAGAGAGACTGGGGCCCTCCTTTGCTCTCCTACACGTCATCAATTATTCACTAGCCAAGATGGCAATTACAGGACCGTGTACAATCAGACTAAATATTTAATAAGGCACTCAAACAGTCTCTAGAACGGATCTTTGTCTCTCTCTCCTCAGTCTCATCCTTTACACTGCATCTAGCGTCCGCTCCCCTGGCCTCTTACCTTTGTTATGAGTACAAAAACAGTTTATACAGCTCACAGACTCCTGCACGTATTAGAGATGAGCTTCTCGTGTGCATTGCATTTGAATGAATAGGAACTATATATTGTATGCATCTGGGGAGTTTGTAAAACATACAAGGAATGTTAGGGAATTTATGTGATTTTTAGAAATGGGAAAATCATCCGACTGTTAAAAATGTAGATTAAAGATCATTTACTCATTTAATTTTTTTTCTTTTGTAACACAAAAGACGACATTTTGAAGAACTGTTTTTCTCTGTTTAATGAAGGTCAATGGGATCAAAATTAACTATGAACCTATACTGTGTGTGTGTATGTATGTATATATATGTATGTATATATATATATATATATATATATATATATATATATATATATATATATATATATATATATATATATATATTAGTGGTGGGCCGTTATCGGCGTTAACGTGCTGCGTTAACGTGAGACTCATATCGCGCGATAAAAAAAATATCGCCGTTAATCTATTCTCAAAGTTGGGTTGGGAGCTACGCAAGATATGATGACTTTCACCTTGATATTTTAGCGCGGATGACGTATATCTAGTTGAATTGCACTGTAGGGGGCGAGAACAAGTCTTCAACTTCTGTCAAATTACCACATCAAATGAGACGCGCAGACATGGATGCAGCTATGAAGCCGCTTCAGGGCAGGTGCGTGCGTTGCTAGACCCTTTTTACTGGGGCACGTGCCCCAGTGAAAATCTGCTGTGGCCCAGTAAAATCTCAAATTTGAGTTATAATTTACTTTGATAATCCCGAAATAAAGACATTAAACTATATGCAACAACTGAATTGACGCTTCTAAAAGCAACGCAGTTTATTGGAAGACTATGCACGCAGATAGGCTATCCATACCCGCGCGCCTGTGTATTTTACGGGAACGCGCACGTCGTACAGCCTTTTGCGCAGAAGTACTTGGTTACACAAGTTTGTATAGTTAATTGTGTTGTAAATGCAATTGTCAAGCAGTTTGTAATGCATTT